>NW_006408689.1:4527241-4527807 GCF_000296735.1 Chrysochloris asiatica
AAAAAAAAAAAGTGAATCAAAGTCCCACAAGGTCATATAGTGTTTCCCAGGGTCTAGGAGCAACTCTTTCATCCCAGTACCCACTATCTGTTCTATCTTGATAATGGGTTGAATAATGTTCTCAAATTCATGCCAATCTGGAATCTCAGAAGGTGTCTGTATTTGGAAACAGGGTCTTTGCAGATGTCATTAGTTAAAGGATCTCAAGAAGAAATCATCTTGGATTTGGAGGGAGGGTTGTCCTAAATGCAGTCACTGATTTCCTTATAAGGAAACTAGAGGAAAAAGAAAAAGAAGGCAATATGAAGATGGCAAAGATTGGACTAATGTGTCAAGCCAAGGAACATCAAAGATTGCTGGCAATTACTCAAAGCTAGGAGAGAGGCTTGGGATGATTTCTTACTCAGATTTTCCAGAAGGAATCAACCTCTGTTGAAACTTTAAATTCAGATTTCTGGCTTCCAATAGATCCTGTTTTGGAAGAAGTGCAGCCAGAGTGCTCCTTGGAGGCCAAGATGGCCAAACTTCGTCTCTCATACTTTGGACGTATTGTCAGGAGGGACCAG
>NW_006408689.1:4528441-4559888 GCF_000296735.1 Chrysochloris asiatica
CAGAACCGACTCGACGGCACTTAACAACAACAACAACAAATCTTTATGGGAGCAGACTCATCTTTCTCCCACATTGCTAAAATAAAGTCCTCTCAGAAATCTGCTGCCTCTAGTACTCATTCACTCTACCAATGGTATAGGAAATATATCACAATATACCACAAAAAAAATTACCCCTTTACACCAATAACAAAAATAGATTTCATGAGGATGTAGGCTCCTCTCATAAGTAATGCTATTTAATCCTCAGAAAAACTTATGTGAGGTTTTAGTGGTTGCTAAGTGCCATCAAGTCAGTTCCAACTCATAACAACCCTGCATAGGGTTTCCCAGTAGCAGCTGGTGAATTTGAACTGCTGACCTTGTGATACAATCCGTCTTTGCAGTCTAGTGCATTATTCCACAGCACCACACTTGGGCTACTTATCTGTTTTACAGAGAACACATGATTTGGACAAGTCACAAAGTGAGTAGGTTGTGGAGCTTGGAACCCAGGTATGTATGACTCTTTGCTTCTGAGTTATATGCCTTCCCTATGATAGATCATAGTGGTTGATCTTTGAGGGATTAAAGACACCCCAATTAATTGCCAAGTTTAATGAGATCAGATGTTAGATTTAAGAAACTAGTCATCTTGGCAATAATGACAAGTTTTAGTAGTAACTAGGAGCTCTGGTAGCATAGTGGTTACGAGCCAGGCTGCTAACCTCAAGATCAGCAGTTTGAAACTGACAGCTGCCGTTCCATGGGAGAAAGATGAGGCTTTCTGCTTCATTAAAGATTTACAGCCTCTGAATTTACACTGACTCCATGGCATACTACCACCACCACCACCACCACCAGTTACTCTACACACACACATACATCTCCCCTACTCTTATCCCCCCTCTCCAATAGAGTACCTCTTGAAGGTCAGGATCTAACATAATTCTTCTCAAAGTAGCAGTTATTCAATAGATATGCTGTTTTTGTTTATCTTGGGAGCGTGTCTTATTTTACTCAGTGTGTGTGTGTCAGGGTAGAGGAAGAAGTGGGAAACTGTGTGAGGGCCTGGAAGACAGAGAAGCCGCCGGGGAAGAAGAATATAGTTCATGATCCCTCCTGTGGTGGACCACAGAAGTTATTGAAAAGACTTAAAAAAGGAGAGAAATTCCATACAGTGTTTTTCAGAAATGTAAAATAGCTGCATAAAAAGAAAGGCTTAAGATGAGTACATTTGCTTTGTTTATTCTATTTTTCATTTCTTTTGGTAGAAATTCACAGAAGTAGAAAGCTAGCTATTATGATTATCTATTAGGTTGGAAAATCAATGAGTTCAGAATAAAGCGTATACTCCAATTTATCAATTTGAATTTGTATGTTTATAATATAATGAATTTCACATTGTCTAATAGAAAACATTACATAAATTATTACCATTTACTTATGTATTTTGAAACAGTAATTGGCACTTTACAAACTTACAACCAAAATTTCCCTCATGAATTTGAGACAAAATATAATGATTTATGCTAGAACTGAAGTTACTATTTAATATGACATATTAAAATAAATTTTATTGTGGAGTAACAGATAAAGAGACTGTATGCATGTTCATGAGTTACAATTTAATTTCTAAATGGGAAAGTTGATATCATTACTTTGTACAGTATATAGACAGCACCTTGCCTATGAATTTGATGACTTTTCAGTAGCTCTGGTGAGGTAATTTTAGAAGTTGATTTTTCTTAGGGGAGAAACATGTAAGATACAGGAAATCATGTGAAAATTTTACTATGTGAAAAAGTTTCTTGTTAATGTTACTAATTTGTCAGAATTTTCATGACCTGGCATACAAATGATTTAGAACTCATTTTGTAAACCCAGAGTGCGCCTTGGAAGCCAGGATGGCCAAACTTCATCTCTCATACTTTGGACATATTGTCTGGAGGGACCAGTCGCTGGAGAAGGATATCGTGTTTGGTAAGGTGGAGGGTCGGAGAAAAAGAGGAAGACCCTCAATGAGATGGATTAGCCATGTGGCAGTATCGATGGACTCAAGCATGGCAACAGTAGTGAGGTTGGCCCAGGATTGGGCAGTGTTTCATTTGCTGTGCATAAGGTTGCTATGAGTCGGTACCCACTTGATGGCACCTAACAACACCACCAACTGGATATCCTAGGAATACTCTTGAGGCAGTGGTTAAAGTGCTTGACTGCTAACTGGACAAGGTTTGAGCTCCCTAGCTACTCCATGGGACAAAGATGTGGTTCTGTAAAGACTTAACTTTGAAAACTTTTTGTGTCATTGCTATTCTGCCCCAGTGGGTCAGTATGAGGTTGAATCAACTGTAATGGGTGTGGCATTGTGGGTTAATGCACCAGACTGCAAAGCCGTTTGAACTGCAAGGTCGGAGGTTCAAACTCACCAGCTTCTCCTCGGGAACCCTATACAAGGCCACTATGGGCCAGAACCTACTCGACAGCACTTAACGACAACAAAAACAACAAAGAAGAACAATAAGATGTATTGGTGGGCAGTTTCTAGTTCTTGGAGTCCTGGTGTGGCGCTGTGGGTTAATGGCCAGACTGCAAAGCTGTTTGGACTGCAAGATTGGCCATTTAAGCTCACCATCTACTCCTCAGAAACCCTATACAAGGTCGCTATGGGTTGGAACCAACTCGACGGCACGTAACAACAACAACAACAACAACAAAGTTCACCCAAGAGTATTGGTATGGCTCTCTGTAGGTTAATGAGCCAGACAGCAAAGTCATTTGAACTGCAAGGTCAGTGGTTCAAACTCACCAGCTGCTCCTCGGAAGCCCTACACAGGGTTGCTATGGGATGGAATAGACTCGAAGGCACTTAACAACAACAACAACAAGGTCACACAGGGAGACTTGGTGGCATAGTGGGTTAAACATTTAGACTGTTAACCACAGGGTTGGCAGTTTGAATCCACTAGCCACTCCCGGGGAGAAAGATAAGGCTCCCTCAAAGACTTACAGTCTTGGGAAACATATACAGTGTCCCTAAGAATTGGAACCGACTCAGCAGCACTTAACAACAACAACAAGGCTACCCACCGTGGACATGGCAGAGGTAGGCCCTAAACCCTCACCTCCTGAGGTATTCTTTCCATTTTGGAGATCTGCTTTCACTGCCTTTTGCCTAGAATTTAATGCTAAGTTGTATTTTGATCCTCTAATAACATTGTATTTTCCTTGTTGGTGGTTTGTTTGCTATTCATCTTGGAGTATTGTCAATATGTTGTTGTTGTTGTTATGTGCCGTCAAGTCGGTTCCGACCCATAGCGACCCTGTACAGGGTTTCCGAGGGTGTAAACCTTTACGGGAGTAGAAAGCCTCATCTTTCTCCCGTGGAGCGGCTGGTAGTTTCGAACCGCTGACCTTAAGGTTCGCAGCCCGATTCATAACCACTACGCTACCAGAGCTCCTTCATTGTCAATATAGACACACTTATTATACCTCTCAATAGAGGATATCTTAAATGACATTTGGTATTACATCATCAAAATTCAGACTGGGGTAAACTCTACAGGACAAATGATTAGTTTTTTCAATAAAGAATTTTAAGGGGAAAAGTGGGAGTAGGTACCTACTGATTTTTAAAGAGATTTGAGACATAACACCAAATTCAATGGTTTAAATTTATTTGGATCCTGATTCAAAGAAAGCACTGAAAAACATTGTAAGATCACGAATAGCACGGGGCTGCTAACATCAAGGTCAGCAGTTCAAACCCACCAGCTGCTCCTCGGAAACCTTATACAGGGTCCCTATGAGCTGGAACCTACTTGACAGTACTTAACAGCAAGAAGAACAAGGACTTGCTGTTAAGTTTTAGATATACTTTTTCCAAGGCAGATTTGCTTGTTCTTTTGAGCATTCACAAACCTTTCAATATTCTTCTCCAACATCATAATTCAAATGTATCAGTTCTTTTCTGGTCTTGCTTATTCATTGCCCCAGTTTCTCCATGCATATTATTGTTGTTAAGTGCTGTGGAGTCGGTTCCGACTCATAGCGACCCTGTACAGGATTTCTGAGGCTGTAAATTTTACGGGAGCAGAAAGCCTCATCTTTCTACCGCAGAACAGCTGATCGTTTCGAACTGCTGACCTTAAGGTTCACAGCCCAATTCGTAACCACTACGCTACCAGAGCTTCTTTCCCCCATGCATATGAGGCGATTGAAAACACCATGTCTTGGATCAGGTGCAACTCAGTCTTCAAACTGATATTTTACTTTCCAACACTTTGAAGAGTCATTTGCCCAACATAATACCTCATTTAATTTCTTAACTGCTGCTTCTAGGGGTGTTAGTCATAGGTCTTGCTTATTGGTCCAGTTGTGAGTCTTTTTGCCGAGTTGTTGGGTTTTTTTTTTTTAATATTGAGTTTCAGTCTATACTAAAGGGTATATATAGTCTTTGATCTCCATCAGTAAATGCTTCAAGTCCTCTTCACTTTCAGCAAGCACAGTTGGATCATCGGCATATTGTTAATGAGGCCTCCTCCAATCCCGATACCACATTCTTCAAATAGTCCAGTTTCTTAGATTATTTGCTCAGCATATAGACTGAGTAAGTGTGGTGAAAGGAAATAACCCTGATTTCCCTGGTGGTGCTGTAGGATAGATAGCACTGGACTGCTAACTGCAAAGTCAGCTGCTGCGCTGAAGAAACATGTGGCTTTCTGTTCCTGGAAAGATTTATAGCTCCAGAAATCCTATCCAGGGTTGTTATAAGTCAGAATCGACTTGATGGCAGTGGGTTTAGTTTAATATTCCCTGTTCTGTTCTGATTATTGCCTCTTTGTCTAATTACAGGTTCTGCATGAGCACAATTAAATGTTCTGGAATTTTCATCCTTTGCAAGTTTCTTCCATTCTCCTTCTTGTTGTTATGTGCCGTGGAGTCCGTTCCGACTCATAGCAATCCTGTACAGGGTTTCCGAGGCTGTAAGTCTCTATGGGAGAAGAAAGCCTCATTTTTCTCCCCTGGAACAGCTGGTAGTTTCGAACTGGTGACCTTGAGGTAAGCAGCCCAATTCATAACCACTATGCTACCAGAACTCCTTTCCATTCTCCTTATAGTTTACATTCACGAGCAAGTTTCAGAGTCTCTTCTGACCTCCATTTTGATCCCCCCACCCTGCTTTCCTATCTTTTTAATGACTTTTTGCTTTCTTCATATATATTGACCTTCATGTCAATGTGTCAAATCTGTTCTTGAGAAGGTCTCTTAATATGATAAGCAGTGGACTGAGAACCACAAGGTCCGTGGTTCAAGCCTGCCAGCAGCTCCACAGGAGAAAGATGAGGCTTCCTGCTCCCTCGAAAACTCAAAGCCTCAGAAACCCTATACAGGGTCATTAAGAGACAAAACTGATTCGATGGCACTTAACAGTACTCAAGGTTGTACTTTGGCTTTCCTGGATTTGTTTTAATCTTTTTCAGCTTCAACTTGAACTTGCATTTATGCAATTGATGATCTGTACTGACTGATGATACTGAGTTTCTCTGTGATCTCTTTCTTCAGATGTAGATTTGATTCCTGTGTTATTTCACCTGGTGAGGTATACATACTAACCTGTGTATAGTAACCATTTTGTTGTTGAAAATGTGTTGTTGTTTTTTTTTTTTTGAAAAGAGATGAATAGGTTGTTGGTTTTACAATCCTGTGATCTATCATGTAGTCGTTGACATAATTTCTATCATCAAGGTTATATTTTCCAACTCCAGATCCGTCTTCTTCGTTATAGTTGCTGCTGCTGTGTTTTCCTTCATGCTATGGCTCCGTAGGATAAGCATTCAACCTCAAGATCAGTTTGAACTACAAGGATGGCAGTTCAAACTCACCAACCACTACTCAGAATCACTATACAGGGTTCCTATGAGTTGGAACCACCTCAACAGCACTTAATAACAACAACAAAGCAACATATGTATAAGGGGAGTCTTGGTATAGGATAAACACTGGACTAAAAGATCAGTTTGAACCACAAAGTCAGCAGTTCAAACCCAATAGCCGCTGCTTAGAAAGTCTATATAGGGTTGCTATGAGTAGTAACCAACTCGATGGCACTTAACAACAACATATATGTAAGAAGTCCAAGGTGCGCAGAAAGCATTGACAAAGAACAAGGCTCTGAGAATTGATGGAATACAAATTTCAAATCTTTCAAAACTGATGCAGCACTGGAGGCACTCATTTGTGCACAGAAATTTGGAAGACAGCTAGTCATGTGGCCAACTGATGGGAAGAAATCCGTATTTGTGCCCATTCCAAAGAAAAGTGACCCAATAGAATGAGGAAATCATTGGACATTTTCATTAAGATCACATGCAAGTAAAATTTTACTAAAGATAATTCAAAAATAACTGCAACAGTACATAGACAGGAACTGCCAGATTCAGCTGGATTCAGATGAAGATGTAAGAGTAGGGCTATCATTGCTGATGTAAGACTGATCTTGATGAAATAAAAGAATACCAGAAAGATGTTTACCTGTGCTTTATTGACTGTGCAAAGGCTTTCAACCTTGTGGATCATGACAAGCTATGGACAACATTGTAGAGAATGAGTATTCTGGGAGACTTAATTGTACTCATATATATAGACCAAGAGGCAGTGGTTCAACCAGAACAAAGGGACACTGAATGGTTTAAAATCTTAAAGTTGTGTGCCATGCCAGGGTTGTATTTTTTCACTTTACTTATTCAATCTGTCGTTGTTGTTAAGTGCCATTGCGTTGAGTCGGTTTTGACTCATAGTGACCCTGTATAGGGTTTCTAAGGAGCCTTTGGTGACTTTAAACCTGTTAGTTTAAACTGACCTTGTGGTTCAGTGCTTTATCTTAGTCTCTCATATGTGGCATATATGACCAGAAGGGATCAGTCCCTGGAAAAGGATACCATGCTTGCTAAAGTGTTGTTGTTATGTGCCGTGGAGTCGATTCCGACTCATAGCGACCCTGCACAGGGTTTCAAAGGCTGTAAATCTTTACGGGAGCAGAAGGCCTCATCTTTCTCCTGCGGAACAGCTGGTAGTTCCAACTGCAGGTTCGCAGCCTTATTCGTAACCACTACGCTACCAGAGCTCCTTTGGTGAAGTGTAGAGATAGCAAAAAAGAGTGAGATGCTTAATTAGATGGATTGGCACAGTGGCAGCAGTAATGGATTCAAATTTAACAATAATTGTTAAGCTAAGGATCAGGCAGTATTTTGTTCTGTTGTGTGTAAGGTCACTAAGAGTTGGAACCAACTAGAAGGCACCTACCAAGAACAAATATATTATTGTGTGGAGTCTTGGTGTGTGCTGTAGGATAAGCACTGGACTTCGAGGTCAATTTGAATCGCAAGATCGGTGGTTTAAATTCACCAGCCACTCCTTGAATACCCAATACAGGGTCACTCTGAGTCGGAACCGACTCGAGGGCACTTAACAACACTATATTGTTGTTTTTTGTTTTTATTCTTCAAAGCAGAATTATTACACAGTTTAATATTAAAAATGTCCAAACTGCCCCCTAGTACCTTTCTGCCTCCCCTGCTCCTAATCAAACTAGATAATCTCCCAAAGATTTCTATTGTTGTTGTTAAGTGCCCTCCAGTCGGTTCCAATCCATAGTGACCCTGTAAAGGGTTTCCAAGGAGCAGTTGGTGAGTTTGAACCGTCAACCTTGTGGTTCCAGCTGACTTTGCAGGCCAGCGCATTAACCCATAGCGCTACACCAGGACTTCCAATCTGTTCTAAAATGAAAGTTGAATCCCGGATGTTAAGATAAAAATATCAGTGGACAGTATCTAGCATGACTTCTAATTGCTCCCTCAAGCACCCCTTGCTGAGAATTTTAATTTCCACCGCAGATACGCTGGATCTGGATCCATGTTTTAATACGATCCCCAGGTGATTCTTATAGAAGCCTGTGTGATTGTACATATAAGAATCACCTGGGAATCTTGTTAAAAATGTAGATTCTGATTTAGGACATCTGTGGGGAGATGCAAATTTTCAACCAGGGGTCAAAACTAGACAGGTTTGAAGCTCTGGTATCTAGTCATCATGCTTAATTTTAAACTTGATTTTGCTAATTATTACTATGTGGCCTGCGAATAAAAGGACCTATACCTTTAATTTTCTTGCACACGTGACAATGTTTTTAGTTTTCGTGTAATTTGTAATATACAGGAAATTCTGAGTTTGCGTTGGCGCCAACAGAAACAGTATTTACCGTATTGACGCTACTAGTTTTCAGTACGCAATAGCTTTAGGTATAGTGAGAGACCAATTTGGGGATTTTCGAGTTCAGATTTGTCATTTACTTTGACTTAATTTTTAAGTTGTATTGACACTAGGTCTGTTTTTGTTTCTAAAATTAATTCCCATTTACGTGTTTCCTAGCTCGTGTTTGGAGCATGAAGCAAAGAATACGCTATATTCACACTCCGTAAACCTTATTACTAGACCACAGGAAGCGTTTACTACTATAGTGCGCCTGCGCATCTGGTCCACCTCCAAATCGCCCGCTCTTCTCTGTCCCGCTAGCAGGGGGCGCTGAGAGGTAATGAACTGTTCTTACATCCCAGGGATCTGGAACGGTGGTTAAAAGGGCGGCCCGCAAAGCGAGTGGAGGGGCGTTCTATCCTCAACGGCCCTGATCTCTATGATCCTTTGTCATCCAGCCTACCCCTGCCGCTAGGCCTGTGGGCCTGGTTGCTAGGCGGAAGCGGGGTGGCGGCTGTGGCCGCGGCGGCTGCCCGGCCGTTTGAAAAGCGGCTACGCAGGCGGCAAAAGGTCCTCGGGCGGTGGGCACTCCTCTATCTGCTCACAGGCCTGACGGCTGTGTAACTTTTGTCTTGGATTGGGACCGGGTTAAGGGCCAAGCTGGCGGCCCGGGGTAGGGGAGTCAGGCGCGCTGCAGGCGTCAACGGGACCGGGCCAAGGAGCGGGATCCGGGCGTCAGGGTCCCGGGGCGGGAGGGCAGCGGGGCCGCTGCGGGGAGTCTTTTGTGGGATCCCAGGCTTCCGGCGACTCACCCGGGCCCCTCTTCCTCCAGCAGACCCCGCCTGCGGACGGGAGACCGCGACCATGGTCTCCAAATCCGACCAACTGCTCATCGTTGTGTCCATCCTTGAAGGTGAGCGGCCCCAGGCTTGCTTTTGATAACGCTACCTCCTGAATTTAAAAAAGAATAGCGAGAGACCGAGGCTTTGTTAATTTTAAAACTCTGTAATCTTGTTTTGGTGGTCCCCAAAGACTTGTTCCAAGTTGTACGTAGTGAGGTCTGTTAGACAATTGATTAAAACATTTCCCAAGGGAGTATGAGAGCTGAAAGGGGTAAGTGATAGTTAACGTGACTAGTCGTTGCCCCAGAGAATTTAGAAAAACAAAACACAAAACAACCGATTGCCCTAGGAAGCATCAGAAGCCTGCCGATGACTTTTATATATGAGCTCAAAGTGTGCCTGGAAAGCTTGCTTTTTTCTTGGATATATGCTTCTTGCAATTTGAATAGTATTTTGGAAGCGACTCCCTTTACAAGTCTTATTATTTTTAAATCCCATCGAGTCAATTCTGACTCAGTGACCCTCTGTAGGGTTTTCAAAGAGCGGCTGGTGAATTTGAACGGCTGACCTTGTGGTTAGTAGTCCAGTGCTTATCCTACAGCGCCACTAGAAATCCTTACTTGTCTTAGGAAAAAACCTTAGCTGGCTGCAGTTAAGTGGATCTGTTATACATAGTTTGAAAACATGTTTTTTTCTTGAATGAGTGACTTCTAAGGACTGAGTGTTTGGCACTGTGCTAGGAATTTAAGAATAAGACAGGTCCTGGTTCTAAAAACTAGGATGAAGCATGGAGAATGGGCCTAAAATTAATCATTATGTGGAAGATGTGGCCACCTCTTTCTGGGGGAGTTTGGAGATGTTTTACCAGAGGAAGTGACTTGTGAGGAATTTGTTAGGAGATGGAAGGATGTTCTAGACAGAAGGAAGAACGGAAAGTACTTAAGGCCTGGAAAGCAAGGAATGGTGCGGTCTGAGATGGCTTAACTTCATTGTGGCAGGAGAATAGTTGTAGGAAAATGGAGGGCATTGGGCCTGACAGGTAATTGACAAGATTGGTAAGAAAGAGTCAGTATCTTGGGAAGGCCAGAGGTATGGCTGGATCTTCTTCTTTTTTTTTAATTGGAAAGTAATTTGTGGAGATCTGACATTGTTTGGATAAGGTCTCTGGGTGACACGG
The DNA here is from genome assembly GCF_000296735.1 of Chrysochloris asiatica. NCBI lineage: Eukaryota > Metazoa > Chordata > Mammalia > Afrosoricida > Chrysochloridae > Chrysochloris > Chrysochloris asiatica. The sequence continues at coordinate 4,538,693 of NW_006408689.1, forward strand.
GGTTTGCTCTGCTACTAACCTAAAGGTTGGAGTCCTTGGTATGGTGCTGTAGGATAATCACTCAACCACAAGGTCAGTTGGAACCACAAGGTCGGTGGTTCCAACCCACCCTCTACTCCTGGGAAACCCTGTAAGGGTTGCTGTGAGTCAGAACTGACATGATGGCACTTAACAACAGCAACAACACACCTAAAAGTTGCTGGATTGAATCTACCCAGTGGCACCCTGGAAGAAAGTCCCAGTGATCTGAAAGACCTCACGGTCTGCTTCTGTAAAGGTAACAGCCAAGAAACTCCTATGGAGCAGTTCTGTTCTCTAAATACAGGGTCTCCATGAGTTAGAATTGACTCTAGTGCAACTGGGATTTTTAGAATTTGTTTGTTTGTTTCACATTTTTTGGAGCTGAGAGGGGGAAAGAAACATTGTATACCTACTTTTTGAGTTTTTGTCAAAATTGGAACATAACACTGATGAGAAGCCATAAAGCCATCAGTGATGTGGCATTTTAACTGTTAGGTTGTAATTGTTTAAAAACACAAGACTAAAATCTCCTTAGAATTTGATTAACAAGTTTTTGGATTAGAACTCTGTTCCATGCTATTAACAAACAAGAATAAGACACTGTCTACCTTCAAGGACCTAGAGAGTCTGTCTACACAAATTAATGTGTAGGAAACTACGTTGGGATGTTATATAATATTAGAAATAGGTGATATGGACTGTAAACAAAGGTGTTGGGATAGGTGAAAATGATGTCTGAATGCCTTGTGTGATAAATAAATGTTAGATAGGCAATACTGGAAGGAAAGCCATTCCAGGTGACTGGATAACCTATGTAAACTTGTCAATGAGTATTGGGCTAGGGATTAAAGGTTGCCATGGAAAAGTGAAGAGATCAGCAAGATAACAAGGGCAGAGGAGGGTGACTGTATAGGAGAATCATGGCAAATAATAAGTCCCCATGTGGTGCTGTGGGTTAATGCGCCAGACTGCAAAGCCGTTTGAACTGCAAGGTTGGCAGTTCAAGCTCACCAGCTGCTCCTCAGAAACCCTCTACAGGGTCGCTATGGGTCAGAACCGACTCGACGGCACTTAACAACAATAACATAACTAGAGTGGGAATCCTGGTGTGGCACTGTGGGCTATTGTGTCAGACTGCAAAGTTGTTTGAACTGCAAGGTTAGTGGTTCAGTCTCACCAGCTGCTCCTTGGAAACCCTATACAGGGTTATGGGTTGGAATTGACTCAATAGCACTTAACAACAACATAGCTAGAATTAGTAAGGAACCCTGGTGATGTAGTGATTAAGTGCTCAGCCTTTCAAACCCACCAGCTACTCTTGAGGAAGAAAAATGTACTCAGCTTCCAGAACATTGCCAGCATTGCCTTGGCAATCTTTTTTTGTTTCTGTTTTGGTTAGAGTGCAAGAGGAGGCTGGAAAAAGAATAGGCCTTGGAAAGCCAGTCCAAGGAGTTTAGACTTAGTGTGCTGAGAAATAGGGAGATAGCACCTATTCATAAATTGTTGTTATGTGCTGTTGAGTCTGTTCCGACCCATAGTGACCCTGTATAGGGTTTCTGAGGAGCGGCTGGTGAGCTTGAACCACTGACCGTGCAGTTCAAACTGACCTTGCAGTCAGGTGAATTTACCCACAGCACCATACTATTGTTGTTGTTGTTAAGTGCCATCGAATCGATTCCAACCCATAGTGACCCCGCATAAGGTTTCCAGGGAGAAGCTGGTGAGCTTGAACCACCAACCTTGCAGTTCAAATGATGCATTAGCCACAGCGCCACACCAGGACTCCATTAGGGAGTACTTTTTCACAAGGTTGGTTTTGTAGTGGTATGCAGGTTAGAAAAACTGGAGTGGGATGTCAGTTAGAGCTTGTTGCTATAAACTGACATCTAAAATTAGCATATGGTCCTTCCTCCAAACTGTTTTTTCTCTGTTTGTATTTATATTTATTTAACATACGTGGTGCTGTGGGCTAATTGTGTGATCTATATGGAAGGCTTTTGTCTGATCTTCATTTAGTGCTTCAAGCCCTCTTCTTTTTCAGCAAGCAAGGTTGTGTCATCTGCATATTGTTGTTGTTACGTGCCATTGAGTCGGTTTTGACCCAGAGAAACCCTGTGTATGGTTTCTGAGAAGCGACTGGTGGGTTTGAACTGCTGACCTTGAAGTTCAAACTGACCTTACAGCCCAGCAGTCCTTCGTATTATCTTGCAGCACCACACCAGCACAACATCTGGATATTACAGGTTGTTAATGATTTTACATTCTTCATATAGTCCAGCTTCTCTGACTATATGAAGAATGTAAAATCATTAACATTTGCTCAGCGTACAGATTGAATGTTGTTGTTGTTAATGCCATTGAGTTCATTCTGATTTATAGTGACACTGTATACATGGTTTCCGAGGAGCAGCTGGAACAACAACTGATCTTGTGGTTTGCAGTCCAGTGCTTATTTTACAGTGCTACATGGTGTAATATGTAACTCTGGCGTGCACCTTTCCATTATTTTAAACAATGAAGTATCCCCTTGTTTTGTTCGGATAACTGCCTTTTGGTCATTGTATAGGGTCTGCATAAATGGAATTAAGTGTTCTGGAATTTCCATTCTTTGCAACATTGTTCATAGTTTGCTATGATCCACACAGTTGAATCTCTCTGCATAGTCAGTGAAATACAAATAAATGTCTTTCTGATATTCTTTGCGTTCAGCCAAAATACATCTATTTCAATCTTTAATGATATCCCTTATTTCCTGAATCCAGATTGAATTTCTGGCAGTTCCCGGTGAATGTGTTGCTGCATTTTTAAATGATCTTCAGCAGAATTTTACTGGCATGTGTTAGTGATGCTGCTTGATAATTTCAAATTCTGTAGGATAACCTGCCTTTGGAATGGGCACAAAATACAGATCTCTGCCAGCTGGTTGATGAGATAGGACTTCTAAATTTCTTGGCATGGATGAGTGAGAACTCCTATTTTGTATCATTTGTTGAAACATACCAGTTGCTATTCTGTGAACTCCCGCAGCCTTGTTTGTCACCTGTGCCCCCAGTGCAGCTTGATGGACTCTTCTCTTTAGTATCATTGGCTGTTCATCATATGCTACCTCCTGAAATGGTTGAAAGTCAACCATTGGTTAAACGTCAACCAATTCTTTTTAATACAGTGACTATTTTCTTTTGATGCTTCCTGCATCATTCAACATTTTGCCTGCTGTTTGTTTGGACTCATAGTGACACTGTGCACAACAGAATGAAACATTGTCTGGTTCTGCACCATACTCACAGTTAATGTTACACTTGAGCCCATTGCTGCTGCCACTGTGCCAGTTCATCTCACTGGAAGTCTTCTCATTTTCACTGACCCTCCATTTTGTCAAGCATGATGTCCTTCTCCAGGGACTGACTGGTCCCTCCTTATAACATGTCCAAAGTATGAGAGATGAAGAACTGTCTCAACTCTGGCTTCTAAGGAGCATTCTGACTGTACTTCTTCCAGGACAGATTTGTTTGTTCTTTTGGCAGTCAACGGTACTTTCAATATTCTTCTCTAACACCATAACTTAATGCATAACTCACTATTCTTCTCTAACACTATAATTTCAATGCATGATTTCTTCTACAGTCTCCCTCACTCGTTGACCAACTTTCACATGCATCATTTCTTCTACAGTCTCTGCTTGTTATGAGGCATGTTTCCATTATGGTTGCAATTTTGAGCAACTGCATCCAAAAGCAAAGGTCCAGTTTATCAAATAGTAGCAATGCACACGTTCACAGTATCATCTTTATCTTCATCTGGTCTAGTTTTGGTCAGCTAGCCATCCAAGTTAGGTCAGATGGGTACTAGCTGCCAGTTGGGAGTTCACTCATGCCTTCCTGCACTTCAGACCAGCTAACCGCTTCACTTTCAGTGGCTAGGTTAGTACCTATGGGCTCAGGAGTTCACACAGCTCCCTAAACTTCAGACCAGCCAGGCCTCCTCTACTCTCTCTCATCTTGAGGTCATTGGGTATCAGTGGAACATGGCCAGACTCAGCCCATGTCTTCATTGCTGCATTTCCCCCAATTCCACTCACAAGTAGACTCAGTTGATTATAACGAGCATACTAGACTTCTCACAGGTTCCCTTTGAGTTTCAGTTCTAGAAGGTGTTTTCTCTGATGGGCTGACTTTTCTCTCCTGATGCCTCCAAAAGCAAACAGCTTGCTTGATATTCAAACAGCCAAACAGTCTGCTTTTTTTCTGCAGGTCTTTCAAATCTGTTTTTGACATGGTTTCTGGTAGGATACACTCAAGGTTGTACTTCGGTTCTCATGGGCTTGTTTTAATTGTCTTCAGCCTTAATTTGAGTTTGCATCTGATAGTCTGTTCCACAACTGGCCATGGTTTTTGTTCTGACTGATAATACTAAGCTTTTCTACTTCCTAAAGTTGATTTAACTTTTGAATATTCCATCTGGTGAGGTCTATATGTATAGTGGCAGTTTATGTTGTTTAAAGTATTTTCAATGACTACATTAGTGGTCTTGCAAAATTTTATCACTCAGTCTCTAGCATCATTTCTATCACCAGGGCAGTATTTTTCAACTCTTGATCCTTCTTCTTTGTTACCAGTTTTTGTATTTTAAGTACCAGCAGTTATCAATGCATTTTGATCAATTCAGACTGTGTAATTTTTACCTTTGACATGAGTGGTTGTTTGTGAAGTTGTATGTTGTTGTTGTTGTCAGGTGCCATCGAGTCGGAACCGACTCATAGCGACCCCATGCACAGCAGAACGAAACAATGTTCGATCCTGGGCCAACCTCACTACCGCCGCCACACCTGAGTCCATCAATGATGCCACCTGGCTGATCCATCTCGTTGGGGGTCTTCCTCTTCTTCTCTGACCCTCCACCCTACCCAGCATGACATCCTTCTCCAACGATTGTTTCCTCCGGACAATATGTCCAAAGTATGAGAGACGAAGTTTAGCCATATGGCCTCCAAGGAGCACTCTGGCTGTACTTCTTCCAAAACAGATCTATTGGTTCTTTTGGCAGTCCATGGCACTTTCAGTATTCTCCTCCAACAACTCAAAGGCATCAATTCTTCTACGATCCTCCTTATTCTCTGTCCAGCTTTCACATCCATATGAGGCTATTGAAAACACAATGGCCTGGGTCAGGAGCACCCTAGTCCTCAAGCTGACATCTCTGCTCTTCAACACTTTAAAAAGTTCCTGTGCAGCAGATTTGCCCAGTGCAATACGTCGTCTGATCTCTTGACTGCTACTTCCGCGAGTGTTGATAGTTGAAGTTGTATAATAGTTCTATTAACTGGTCTTTCTTGAGGGTGTGTGGATATTATCCTATCACTGACAGCGTTATATTTCATGATAGATCCTGAAATGTTCTTTTTGATGATGAGTATGTTGACATTCCTCTTTAATTTGTCATTTTTGCCATAGTAGACTGTATGATTGTTCAATTTAATATGGTTAGTACCAGACTATTTTAGCTCAGTTGTGCCTAGAAGATAATATCTTCAGTTTTATTTTTGACAACTTTCAATTTTCCTTGATTCAAACTTCTTACAGTCTAAATTCTGAATATTAATGGATGTTTACAGTTGCTACTTCTCATTTGAGTCATGCCACATCAGCAAATTAAAGTACTGAAGGCTTTTCTTTATTCACGTCAGTAGGGTCAACTCTACTTTGATGAGTCAACTCTTTCCCAGTTATATCATGAGTGCCTTCCAAGATGAAGGGCTCATCTTCCAGCACTATATCAAACAGTGTTCTTCAGCTGTCCAGAGGTTTTCACTGGCCAGATTTTTTCAGATGTAAATCACCAGATTCTTCTTACCTGTCTGCTTAGTTCTGGAAATTCCACTGAAATCTGTCTATCATGGGTGACCCTGCTGATACCAGTGAAATAGCTTTCAGCATCGTACGCACATGAAAGGCATCACAGTATGACGAACTGACTAACTAGTGAGTGGTGATTCTAAACAATGATATGTGCTAAATAAAAACTTTTGAATAAATGAGTTTCCCTTGTGAATGCCTTGGTTAATGACTCTTATTATCCACCGCATCTTATTAGAAGCATGTGTTCTGAATGTTTATATTTTTTATAAAACATGAAAGTGAGTGTGTGGTAGTATATTTTCGGATAATACGGAATGTATGATAAGTTAACACCCGTAACGTGTCAATTTTAAAAGCATACAAGGGGACTTCAAAAAGTTCACGAAGGAATTCCATTACCTTTTAATTACACTTTTCCATGAATTTTTTAAGCCCCTTGTACTGTAAATGATCAGTTTGATTTTTATGTATTTCCAGGTAATCGGTGTAGTCTTGTTCTTCCAGGTCGTCATTTCCCAAAACGTCCAAAGCATATGCTCATAGTGGAAGCTAAGTTTGATGGGGAGCAACTGGCTACAGATCCTGTGGACCATACTGATCAGCCTGAATTTGCTACTGAGTTAGCCTGGGAAATTGACAGGAAAGCACTTCATCAGCACAGGTGGCTAATAGTTTCTTTTTAAGTAATTTGTTTTTGAGACTATGAACAGAAAAAAATACACCAATTCATTTCTCTGTATGTCTGTTTCAGAGTTGTGCAGCCATTCCCACCTTTTCTGAGCTGTGTGACTGTTATTTCTGATTTAAACTGGCATAAATTTTTATTTTTTCATACTAATTACATACTTGATTGAGTTTCTTTCTTTTCTTTTTTTTAAAAAAAATATGCCAGGAACTTTCAGAACACTTTGTATTCTGAAAGTTTGTATTCATTGTAACATCAGAACAGCCCCAAGAAGTAGGTTCTTGTTACTTTTTTTATAGTTCAGATGAGAAAACTGAGACTTAGAGGTTAAGTAACTTGTCTCAAGTGACTCAGCTGGATAGTGATAGAACCTGGGCAGTCTAGTTTGAGAGTCAAGCTACCTTCTTTTCTTTTGACTCATGTAAGACTGAAGATACTCTAGAAGTTCTGTTAGGATGCCTACCCACTATAAAGGGCCTGGTGTGGTACTTACTGTAGGACAAGCTCTGGACTGTTAGCCACGAGGTCAGCAGTTCAAACCCACCAGATGCTCCTTGGAAAACCCTGTACAGGGTCTCTATGGGTCTAAACCGACTTGATGGCACTTAACAACAACAACAACTGCAAATAGAAATATGGGTTGGAAATGTAGGTTTTATGGTAATTCCAGTAAATAAAATTGATGGGAGAATCTAATTGGCTCATTGTGTAAACCACCATAAGGGTCTCAAACTGAAAAAGAGCCTGTGCTGTATTAAGTCAATATCATGCTTGCAAAACACTGTTTTCTGTTACATTTAAGTTATTTTAAATTTTAATAGTTATGGTTTCATGATACTTAATTCTTAAATTAATTTTGGTTTTAATTATAAAAAGAGCTGTATGCATATATGTGTATTTGTAGTTTTATATATTTGTAACAGTATAAGAAAATTTATTTAAAATCAATCACGAGGATTCATGATAAATGTTGGCTTTAAAAGTGTTCTGAACATTACAGAAGTTTGAGAATTATTAGCTTACATGATAGTCTTAGAAAAGAAAGACTAACGTTTGATGTTTTATATATTACTCATTGTTGTATAGATTATTGTTAAATGCTGTCATGTCGATTGTGACTCATAGTGACCCATATAAGGTTTCTGAGGAGTGACTGGTTAGTTTGAACCACTGACCTTGTGGTTCAAACTGACCTTGTGGTCCAGTGCTTATCCAGCAGTACCAAACCACGAGTCTGAAATTGACAGAATTAATAGTTCATTCTGTGCGTAAAGGGTTTTTCAGATATAGAGTGAAAGTAACTTATCCAACTGAATTACAATTGGCTTCTAGTAGTAGGCACTGGAAAAAAAGGCTGATGGAAAGCAAATTCAGTATTACAAACCATTTTGTTTATAACATAAATATTATATTATAGGTTACAGCGTACTCCTATCAAACTTCAGTGTTTTGCCTTGGATCCATTATCTTCAGCCAAGGAAACCATAGGTTACATTGTTCTGGATCTAAGAACTGCTCAAGAAACAAAGCAGGTATTGCCCTTTAAGGCATTTTGTTAATGATAATGTTAATTGATTGCTTTTAGGAAATAGCTGTTTAATGTTTAAAACATGAACTGTTGAACCTGATAGGTCATGGTGAGCCAGTATGCAGTTGTGTTTGTTTTATGAATTTGACTTAGAAAACTGAACCTTTAAAACATGGCTTTAATCTAGAACTATCTTTTTTAAAGAAACTTCTTGCTAAGTCTGAACCTGTGCCCATGTTGCTGTTACATCAAGTGCAACATGTTCAATTCCTGAGTTTTACTTTTTTTTTTAAACTTTTTATTGTGAATTGAGTGAAGGTAAACAGACAAGATCATTAGCTTTACTTTCAACCAAATCATATGTTTTATTATTAGCTCAATGATTACACTCCCCTCCTTGCAACAACAGTTATCCTACTTCCACCCTGTGGCTTCCCTTTTATATCTTATTTTTCACAAATGAACAAAGCCAAAATATGTACACATAAAAACAAAAAATACATATTAATTTAAATGTCCAAAGGGCACATTTTGCAAGTCACCCTCCTGCCCACAGGCTCGCAGCCTTTCTTAGTCCATGGGCTTAGAGTCTTCAGCTGCTCTATCTCTATATGCTGTTGCCTCTGCTACCATTTCTGCTTGTCACCACTTTTCTGAGTAGCATCTCATGCTCCACTCATGCTAAATCACTGTAATTTCCACCTTTGTTACTGTTAAACTGCCTTCAAACTGGTCTCCCTGCTTTATGCTTTTTGAATTCCCAACACAGTAAATTTCCTGAAACATATTTTTGGTATATGTATTCCTTCCATTTTCCACACAAAAAAGAAAACAGAGAAATAAAAATTCTCCTGAATGTCTTCTCATTAGCCCAACGATGAAAGCAACATTTTTCCATAGTGTATTAAGTCTGACTTGTTCCTACTAGCCAACATCTCAGTGGATATATTCAGGTGGTGTATGATACTTCATTCTATGAGAAGGACTTTATGTTTCAAAATCAATCATATATAACCCAGAACTACCCTTAAGCATACTTAAGTATCTTGTAACTATTTTATTAGCACTGATATTTTCTCTTTTTATTTTGATGCTTAGCAGAATAAAATATAAATATGTTTGGCAGAAAAGGTATAATAGGACATGTGGAAAAGTAGGAATTAGTGAAAATTAGTAGCTTTTGCTGTTTAAGGAATGAAGTGACATGATTTAAGGCTAAAAGTAACAAATACATTTGTTTTCTTGTCTTTGACATTCTACCTGTTGAAGCATAGGAATAGAAACAAGGAAGACAATCTAAATTTCTAATTAGTTTTTTCAAAGGGAAATTTAGTTGAAGACTTCCTAAGCAGGATTAATGTCGTTTTTGGAAAATGTGCGAGAAAAAAATATTTTAAAAGAGAGGAAAGTCCTGAGACATTATAGGAGATTTATTTAGAACTATAGAGAACGTTTAGCAGTACTTTTTCCCCCCTCTGCTAACAACTGAGGTGTGTTGTTGTTATTCTCTAGGCACCAAAATGGTACCAGTTACTAAGTAACAAATACACCAAGTTCAAGTCTGAAATACAGATAAGCATTGCTTTGGAAACAGATACAAAGGCACCAGTGGATAGTTTTAAAGCAAAGGGAGCACCCCCTCGAGATGGAAAAGGTTTGTACATCATCTCTAAGGGCATTCTCTGAGAAATTCTATTTTTGAATCAAAACTTCAGGAGGGGAGCTGCTGTCAGGAAATATACACAGGAGTCAAAGCTGATTTTACTCTAGTGCATCAGAGGAGGGTTGTGACATTGTTGGTAAGTGCCATTGGGTTGGTTCTGACTCATAGTGACCCTGTCTAGGGTTTCCGAGAGGAACGGCTGGTGAGTACCACAAACTGATCTTGTGGTCCAGTGTTTATCCTACAGTACCATACCAGGACTCTGGGACCTTAGTTCATGTGTAAAACTTTTGCTCTAAGCCCTTGTTTATTTTTAAGAGTAGGAAAAGCTTTTTTTTTTCCAAATTTGACATATAGCAGAAAAAAAATCCAGAAATTTTGTATTGTCTTTGAAAGTTACTATTTAGAAAAATTTTCTTCTTAAATGAGTATATTGTTCAGTGCCATTGACTTAGTTCCAACTCATAGTGTCCCTATGTACAACAGAACAAAACACTGCCTGGTCCTGTGCCATCCTCACAATTGTCATGTTTGAGCCCAGTTTTGCTACCACTGTGTCAGTCTATGTTGTTGGGAGATAGTCCGTCTTTTTTTGCTGTCGCTTCAGTTTTCCAAGCACGATGTCTTTCTCTTGAGACTGGTCCCTCCCAACAACATGTCCAAAGAACGAGAGGTGAAGTCTCGCCATCTTTGCTTCTAAGCAACATTCTGGTACTTTCAAATTCTTCTGCAACACCATAATTCAAATGCATCGATTCTTCTTCCGTCTTCCAAATTCATTGTCCAACTTCTGCATGTCTAAAATCGCAGGCTGTTCTGTTTATTGTAGTTTTAACCAAATCTTTATATGTCTTGAGCTAGTTCTGTGTTCAGTCTTCACGTGTATAAAAAGATGAAATTGGATGAGGTAGTTCTCTTCCACTCTACTGTGTGGTGATTTCTTTCATGTGTGAAAATGTCTTTATGTGGAGGAGAAAGATAAATTTTTTTTATAGAAATGGGAAGTATTTGTAGATAGAAGCAAATAATGAAAATTAAATAGTATGATTTGTACAGTATTTCCTTGTAGTTAAATTGAATGTAATGCCTTGGGATTACATGCATAGTTGACATTCGTAATATTGATATGTGGGCATATTTGAATTGAAGACTTCCTCAAAAACTTTGAGAGAAAGTTGTAATTAAAAGATAATGGAATTTTTCCACGAACTTCTTGAAGCCCCTAATATATTCTTAGTTGAGAACAGTGAATTTATAAATCACTGTCTGTTATGCAAAGTTTAGTTGTAAATTGAAAATTGCCTTTTAGATTATAAAAATTATAGCTTAGAATTTATTTATTTATTTATTTTTACAAGTTTTTTTGTGAATTGAGTGAAAATTTACAGGGCAGATCATCAGTTTTACACTCAACAAATCATATATTTTGCTTTATTACAATGATTACAATCTCCTCCATATAACATCAGTTAATAGTATTTCTCTATTCCTTTAAGCTTTTTTTTTTAAACACTCAGGCACGTATAATAATTTGTACCACCAAGTCTGCCTCCTGGCTGCCAGCTCTCAGTCCCTCTCTTTCTCTGAATCTAGAGTCCTCAGCTGCTCCCTTTCTCCATGTCCCCATCTCTGCCTCCATCTCTGGTGTTGCTGCTTCTCTGGATAAAGTCCCACATTCCACGTGTGCTCTTCTTCCTTGATGATCCTAGGGTCCTCTCTTTTTGGACGGTAAAATTAACTACTTCCCTGTTTTTGTTACAAAACTGCTACCTTTACAATTGTGACAGTCTCAATTAGTTACGATAAAAATTACTGTTGAATCGTAAGAATCTTATCCCCATCCCTTTTAGCCAGACCACCCAGCTAGGCAAGATGAAAACTATTCAATGGGGACTCTTTCTTCCCCCACACACTCTTAAACTAAACTCCCTCTTTAACCTTGTAAGCCAGTCACTTTGTGCCTTTATCGCCCCCTCATTTTAGGTAGCCAGACTCCTTCCCTTTCTGTTGGTATTTTGAGTTACTAACTCTATGAATGTAGGTCAAGTTCCTCAAATTGTAGCAATTTACCTACATTTCCTTTATCAAAAATTGTTTTATTTTTTTCATTCTAGTTGAGTTCTGATTACCACGTCATCGAGGCTAGGTCAAATGGGTTACTGTCTGCAAGTTTGGTTGTTCTTTTGCGTCTCCCCTCACTTCATATCAAGTTCATTAAACTGCAACAATTTAAACTCGTTTTCTTTATCAAAATTTTTTTTTTAATTTTCTTCTAGTCGAGTTCGGATTATCAAGCCATGAGATTAAGTCAAATGGGTACTGTCTGCAAGTTTGGGAGTTCTTGTGCATCTCCCTTCACTTCATATCTGCTGAGGCTTCACTCTCAGCCCTAGCCCTCCGTGGTTATATCCTTGTCCATGGGCTCAGGAGTCCCCAGGTCTCACCCAGTTTGGGCCAACCAGCCCTTCCTCTTCCCTCTCTCATCTTCAGGTCAATGGGAGTCTATGGGACATGGTTGAACTCAGCCCATTTCTTCATTGCTGCCTTTCTCCTACTCTCCCATACACCAGTAGACCAATATGGTCACCAGCAAGCTTATAGGCCTGCTTATGTGTTCCCTTTGAGTTTCATTCCTACAGGGGGGTTGTCCTGAAGGGATTTGATTGCTTGCCTTGATGGCTTCCTGTTGAACAGCTTGCTTATTCTTGTAGTAGCCAGTCATGCTGCCATTTTTGTTTTGGGTTTTTCCTGATGATTTTTCTTTGAAGATGTATCTTCTGTCACTCTAGCTGTTCCAGGCTGGTGTGCTTTTCCTTTTTAGTGGGAATGTCCCACCTCAGAAGGTTGTGGATGGGTCTCAGGATTCTACCTAAGGTCCTATACACTGCAAAAGCTCCGCAAGAGGCCTGTTTTCACTGGGCAAGTCTAGAACCCCTTTTAGATATTACAATCAGTTATAGGCTGAAGACCGGCTTACAAGCTTTCTGTGATCATGTTTCCCAACATTCCTTTCTATCCCACTCAAGTGCCTTATTTTATAACTATATAGGCAAGGGAAACCAATATTCATAAGACAGTCAAGCATGTTAGTATTATTTCCGCTCTTCAAACTATGCCTAGATCCCTGTAGCACAGAGCCCTGTTTTTCCAAGGTTGAGCATGCATCACTGTTTACCTCTGTCCCGTTTAGCCCATGTAAACCTGTCTCATTGTTCCCCTGTCTACCTTGTTCTTCTACCTCTCCCCGCCCCATAGCTTAGAATTTTAACAGAAGCCATTTTTTATTCAGTTTCTATGGCTAACTCTCAAGTAACCTTTGGATTTTTATTCTTCATCCCAACCTTTAAAAGTTAAAGACACCTCTTCTCATCTCCTTTTATTCCCTTGGTTTCAGTTATACTCTTTCTATGTTGAAGAACTCTCCTCTCCTCTCCCCCATCAGGTGTTTAGACCCAAATATCCACCTGCTTCTTGTACATCTATATTTGGATGGCTTCTGGTGGTGGTCTTGTTCTTAAGTGCTGTCCAGTCATTCGACTTAAAGGGACCTTGTATAGGGTTTCCAAGGAGCTGCTGGTGAGCTTGAACCACTGACCTTGTGGTTCAAACAGACCTTGCAGTCCAGTGCCTTAACTTGCAGCACCACACCAGGACTCCATAATTTCAAGAGTTGCGAAAACTGACTATCAGAGATGTTGTGTTTTACCAAAATGCCATTAAGTAGTGAAGAGAGGATAAGAACTCAGAGGGTAGATTCCAGAGCCTTTATTATTAATTATTTTAGGTCTCGAGTGCAAACCACAAGGTTAGTGGTTCGAAACCACCAGCTGTTCCACTGGAGAAAGATGAGGCTGCCTGTGTCCATGAAGATGTACAGCTTCAGAAACCCTGTGCTGGGTTGCTGTGAATCATAATTGACCCAGTGACGTTTAATAGCAAACAACAGATATTTTAGATAAAAATATACTTAGAATTTTTCCTGTTGTGAAACAATCTCTAACTTACAGAAAAATTGAAACTATGTTATTAGGAAGAATGCTTTTCGTGTCCCATTTGAGAGTAATTTGATTACCTAAAGTATCTATCTGAACAGTGGAACAATGATAGAATTCTTGCCTTTAGTGAAGATAGACCAGAGTTTTGATTCCCTCTCAACGTACCTCACGTATAGTCACCATCCATCTGCCAGTGAAGGCTTGTGTGGTGGTGTGATGCTGAACAGGTTTTAGCGACCCTTCCAGACTAACAAGAAAGACCTGGCATTCTACTTCTGAGAAATCAGCCAGTGAAAACCCTGTGGAGCACAGTGATTCAACCCACAGCTGATGATCGGGGAGGCCCTGGACCAGGCCCTCATTGTGTGTGAGATTGCCTGCCATGAGTCAGAGGGCTAACCTGATGGCAGCTAACAATAACAGCAATAACAGCAATATACCTGAATATATGTGTGTTTGTTTCATTATAAATAAATGACATTCTTTTACATAACTAGGATATAGTCATCAAAACTGGGAAGTCAGTGATGATGTATTAATGTAGCATTAATGGCGCTGTAGGATAAGCACTGGACTGCTAACTGCAGGGAGCCCTAATGTGCGCTGGGGGCTAATGTGCTTGACTGAAAGGTCATTTTGAACTGCAAGGTCATAGGTTCAAGCTCACCAGCCACTTCTCAGAAACCCTATACAAAGTCGCTATGAGTCGGAATTGGCTTGTTGACACTAAACAACAGCCCAATCTAATCCTCTAATTATATTTGTTTCACCACTTGTCTTTATGATACTTTCTATACCAAAATTATCTAGTTTAGAAAGAGGTATGTTGTCATGTCTCTAGGTTCTACTTTAGCCTGAAACAATTCTTTAATCTTTTCGAGGATCTTGAAATTGTTAGGTGCTGTTGAGTCAGTTCTGACTCACAGTGATTCTGTACAGGGTTTCTGAGGATCATCTGGTAAGTTTGAACTGCTCACCTGTGGTTTGAAGTCCAGTGCTGATCCTACAATGCCACACCAAGAGTCTCACTATATAACGGCTACCTTAATAATATGCTTTAATATATTGGAAATTGTGTTCAGTGCTCTACTTTCATTATTTATTTTAATCTATTCAATAGCCCCATAAGTTCTATAGAAGAAAAAATGGAGACTAAAGAAGGTAGTGCAATTTTTCCATTCAACTAGTAGATGACAGATCTGGGATTAGAGCATAGGTCTCTGACTCAGCCATCTGTTCTCCCAATTACTTTACTGTTTTTAGCCAGAGCTTCAGTAAGCATGTTAACTCTTTAGGATTAACTCCCACAAGAGGGATTGCTTGGTTTTAGGAAATGCACATATAAAATTTTGATAAGCCTTGATACATCATCTTCAAAAAATTATACTCATAAATACCTACCAATCGGGTCCTGGTGTGGTGCTGTAGGATAAGCACTGGACTGCTAACTGCAAGGTTGGCGGTTGAAACCCACCCAGTTGCTCTTCAGAAACCCAATACAGTGTCACTATGAATCAGAACTACCTTGACGACACTTAACATACTGTTAAGTACTGATACTGGGAGTGTTCACTTACTTTTTTGCATTCTCAACACTGAATAGTCTTTTAGTTTTGCCTACGTGTGTGGATGTGTTTAGCCACTTTTTAGAACACTTTTGTCCTCAGTTTCTTCACACTGAGCTTATTTGATTTTATTGGTTCACCTCTCAACATTGTTTCATGATTTTCCCTTATTAGAAAAATACCCAAATGTGTCAGCATGACATTCTAGAAAAACCATTATGATGTGACCTCTGCTTATCTTTCCATCATTAAGTGTTCCTATACATCCATCTTTGCTCTATGATCCAGCACACCACATCTTATTTCATTTCTCTAATCACATGTGTTTTCTTGCTTCTGAGCCCTTGTACATCCTGTTCTTTTGCTTGTAGCACTCTATTTTCACTCTTCCGTTCTCTATTCAGGCACTCTAATTTTCCTAGCCAAATCTTGTTGCTTCTCTAGTTCCCAGTTTCTCAACACAGTTGAGAAACCTGTGTTGAATGTCTTATTTATGTGGTTTATTTAATTGATGTTTTAAAATGATTTATCTTATTTCAGCATTCAGTTCTCTCATATAGAAAGAAAATGTTGGTTAAATAAGGGTTCTTTGGGGAATTCGAAACAGTTAAAGAAAAGCTTACTAATAACAGTTCCCATGAAAACTGCCAACCAAATTGAAATGCATAGTTTTAGCTTTTTTAAAAATCTTGTGATGGTTTGTATCCATCTCTAGGAGTTTAATTGTGTTTTACTGTGTTAAGTACCTGTCAGCCTCTCTGGACTTGACCCCAAGGACATTGTGGCCGTGCTGAATGAGGAGGGGGGCTACCATCAGATTGGACCAGCAGAGTATTGTACTGACTCCTTCATTATGTCAGTGACCATAGCATTTGCCACCCAGCTGGAGCAGGTGAGACATATCTTTTCATACTTCACAAAGAATTTGAAAACTATTAAAACAAAGCCCTTTTAAGGATTAAAAAAGATGAACAAGTAGACTTTCAATTTTTTAAAGTTTTTATTGGGAATTGAGTGATAGTTTACATGGGAGAACATTAGCTTTACATTCACCCTATCGTATTTCCTTTCATTGCAATGATTTCAATCCCCTCCATGCATCATCGTTCAACAGCACCCGCTTCCATTCCCTCTGGTTTTATTTTTTGTTTTTTTGTTTTTTTTGATGTACACTGAAGCACTCAGGAATATATAACAATTCAGAAACCTGCCCCCTGGCCACCACACAGCCCCTCTCCCTCCTTGAGTCCCCAACCACTCTGTCTCTCCACGGTATCATTTTTGCTTCCATCTCTGGCATTGCTGTTTCTCTGGATAGGGTCCTGTACTCCACTCTTCTCCCTTGATGGTCCCAGGGTCTTCCGCTCCTGGACTGCAAGATCAACCACTCCCCTGCTTTTGTTATAAAATGTCTACCTTTACATTTGCAACAATGGCAGTCAGTCCTGATAATAATTATTCACTATTGAACCGCAAGAGTCTTATCCCCATCTTTTTTCACCAGTCCCATCTAAACAGGTTGGAAACCACTCAGTGGAGATTCTACCTTTCCCCGCACCCTCTGAAACTAGGTTCCCTTTGAAAACTTATAAGGCCAGTCACTTTGTGCTTTTGTTGCTCCCCCACTCCCATTTTGGGTAGCCAATGTCTAAGTTGCCCATCCCTGTCAACCCTGTGTACTAAGGGGGTGGCAATGATCTTTGCTGTAAAGATTCGTTCCCTTTTTTAAGCGACTACATCCATAAATATAGGTCAAGTTCATCAAATTGTAGCAGATTATACTTTTTCCTCTTCTTTTTTCCTCTAGTCGAGGTCTGATGATTCAGCCATTGAAGCTAGGTCAAATGGGTACTATCTGCAACTATAGGTGTTCTTGTACATCTCACTTCATATCAGCAGGATGTTTCACTCTCCCCTCTAGTCCTCTGTGGCTAGACTTTCTAGTTTTAAAATTAATTTTGAAAAATGTTTTCTTTTATACTAGAAAGCATTTTCACTTAGAGAAGAATAAAGCAAAACAAACAGATTTGGATGATGTTGTGGTAGTAGTAGTTAGAGAACAATGAAATCTGCCAGGATTTAGAAGAATGCCTGCTAGTAAGTGTTATTTTCCATTGTATTCGGGCGTGAAAGGGAAGTATCTTTTCTTAAAAGTTATTTAACGTTTTGGAGAAATTTGCAGTTGGGAGCTCACTGTCTCAGTAATAGGATGATTACTGGATCTAGGATTAGGTTTTACCCTACTTATAAAATAACAGGGAATGTGGTGACTCTGTAAGATAAGCACTGGACTGCCAACCACAAGGCCGAAGCTGGAGTCCACCAGCTGCTCTGTGAGAGCAAGAAGAGGCTTTCTAATCTCACAAAGATGTAGCTTTGGAAACCCTATACATGGTCATTATGGGTTGGAATCAGTTCGACAGCACTTAGCAATACCTAACAACAAAAGCTAACAGGGTAGTCTGCTAACTATTTCAAGGATGCTGGCAAAAGACATGGGATTCTTGGGTTAACAACAAAGGACTTTTATTACTTTGGACACAACAAAAGGTGTGTATATCAGCTTATTTCCTTTAGTTCCCCTTATATCCAAGTCAAGTCCCCTGGAGACTGCACCAAGACACAAAGATGGTTACTCACATTTAGTGAGTTTGTATTTTAGTTGCTAAGCACTGGACTTTGGGAGTCTAATACTTTTATTGTAAGCAGGTCTGGTCTTTATTTCAGAGAGCATGTTATATTACCTCTCAAAGTTCCCAGCTACATAAACCCCTGGGAAATGGACTGCATAGAATAGTCAGGGCCTCCAGGTTTTGGTGTACTCAGCAAGAATATACAGAGGAACTCAAGGGCCTGAGGCAATTAACCCGTTGCCCTCCACTCAATTTCAATTCAGTGACACTCAAGGACAGAGCAACACTGCCCCATAGGGTTTCCAAGGTTACAAATCTTACAGATCCAGACTGCCACGTCTTTTTCCCATGTGTAGTTGGTGTGTTTGAACCACTGACCTTTCAGTTAGCAGCCGAGTGCTTAATCATGCTATCAGTTTTTTTTGGGTAGATAATTGTTACTTTACTAAGTGCTATTGAGTTAGTTCTGAGTCATAGCAGAAAAGGTGTGTGCCAGGGTTGTATTCTTTTACCTTTCTTATTTAATCTGTATGCTGAGCAAATAATCTGAGAAGCTGAATTATGTGAAGAATAACATCAGGATTAGAGGAAGACTCATTAATTAGCACCCTGCGATGTGTGGATGATACAACCATGCTAGCTGAAAGTGAATGAAGAGAACTTAAAATACTTACTGATGAAGATAGAAGATTGCAGTCTTCAGTATGGGTTGCACTTCAATTAAATGTCAGGAGGCACTCTATTTTGCAAGCAAGCCTCCTGCCAAATCATTTAGCTTTACTTGCATTGTTTGCTTGGAAACTCACGGCTCTGTCTCATACTCTGGTTCTTGGTTCTGCTGCTATTGCTCCTCTGCCACTCTTCCCATGTCACAGCTTTCTGTCCCTGGGTCAAGGAAGTTCAAGGATCAAATGACATGCTCCACACTTGGTTGTTTCTTCATGATGGTAGTGAGAGTTCCCCAGTTCTGTTTTTGAGTTGGTGCCTTTTATGCAGGTTAGTGTTCCAGGTTTTTACAATTACAGTTAACCACTCAAACCTGAACCATATGTATAGTTTGTCAGCATCTCCTCCAACTGTCTTTTACCCAGACCAATCAGGGCAAAATGTGGTTTGGTGGATGTTTACAAAAACTATGGCTAGAAGAGACACTAAATAATAAACTGCACCACACACAGGAATCAAATTGACTACATTTGTGAGAAGACATAATGGAAAAGCAGAATATTAACTGCTCAAAGAAGACCAGGGGCTGACTGTGGAACAGACCATCATTGCTCAAATGCCAAAAATGATCTTGAATATATCCTACCTGCATTCAGAGACCATCACAAGGACAGATTTGATACATTAGACATCAGTGACCAAAGACCAGAAATGTGGGATGACATCATGAAAAAAGCAAAATGTCAATGAAAAGAAAGAAAAGACTAAAGTGGATATCAGAAGAGATTCTGAAACTTGTTCTTGAATGTAGAGAAGCAAAAACAACCAGAAGAAATGATTAAAGAATTGAACAGAAAATTAAAAGGGTAGCACAAGAAGACAACATAAATTATTATAATGAAATTTGCGAAGGCCTGGAGTTAGAATACCAGAAGGGAAGAACATGCTCAGAATTTCTCATGCACGGGGAATGAGATAATAAAAGTAAAACCTTGTATTGCTTAGCTTATATGTGACAAGTTATGTGTGGTAAAAGCTTGTTATGGGTAATTAAATACATTCTTGATAATAATAAGGTGCCTTGTTGGGACATATCTTTGTGGCAGATTCTTTGCTATCTTCATTAAAAACTAACTCAAATAGACCATCTATCCCTTGATATTGCTTACTCCTTTTTAAGATTCTTTAGAGACAAACCTAAGTTTCCTGGTGTTTGGGGAACTTGACCTGAGATATGTCCCTTCGAGTTCCTTACCTACATGATAGCAATACAAGCTACCTTTCACCTTCAAAAAAAAAAGTGAAGGATAAGAAATTTTGACTCTAAATTTTAGGATAATAAAGGATTTTTAAAAGAATATTCTCCAGTAGTGAGAATTATTTGTAATTAAATGTACTATGAAATAAAGAAAGGTCATCTTTATTTCTAAAATTGTTTTTGCTTATTTCATTATGGAAGAGAGCAAACAAAATGGAAGTCTCTGAATTGCACTCCTCAGAAATCATCTAGAATAATTTGTGAACTTTTTGTGTAGAATAAGATAGTATTAAATGCCTTGGTCTGAAATTTAAAAATAAACCTTTTTGTATCTATGTAGCAAAGCCTCTGATGGTGGTATAAAGATTAGGTAAAATACAAGGAAGCTTCAAAACCTTATGTGTAAAATGGAATGAAAAGGAGAGGGTGGCGCTTCCCTGACTGGGCAGCACAGGTACGTGGGCTCGGAAAAAAGTAGGGGGCGGTATCACAAATTGGGGTCCCTGCCTGGGAGACAGACAGCTTTTAGGCGAACCTAAAACATTAGGCTGCAACTTTATGAACTTGTTTTTTTGAAGGATCAAACTATTGAGTTAGGAGCATTTTGAACTTCCACCCGCCTGCTCCAAGCTCCTACCCAGGGACGGCCCCGCCCACTGCAGAACTTAGCAGGGCCTGAGCAGACCCATTCAAAGGGCTGACGCTCTCAGAAAACCAGTGGGGCCACAGGAACCAACATAGTCCATCCCAGGGAGGTCCTCATTGCCACATTAGATAGTATTGGCGTGTATATAGGACAAATTGGGGGGCTCAAGGCACAGGGAGACAAAGAGAGGCATTTTAGATGTCATCAAAAACAGACCCCATCTGCCTACAAGCACCAAGCCCATCCCCCATCTCTTCCTGCCTAGGCCAGCCCTCTGCCCATCAAAGCATCAACATTTGGGCCAGCCCAAGCTGAGTAGCAGCTTAATACCAGTAACAAAGCACCCCTGCTGTGATTTAATCCTCCAGACCACAAAGCCTTTAGAATTGCAGGAACTGTGGTTCTAGCTCAACAGCTGCTATTGGAAACCCTATACTGGGTAGCTGTGGGTCATAATCCACCCCACAGCATTTCAACAAGTAGCAAAACTCAGAGGGGACTGAAACAGATTAAGAACATTACAGACTAACTGAGATGGAAAAAGCAATTACAAACTTTATATGGAAAGGAAAGAAACCCAGGATAAGAAAAGCACTGCTTAAGAACAAGATAAGGTTGGAGGCCTGTCACTCCTTGACTTTAAAATATACTACATGGCTACAGTGGTCAAAACAGCTTGGT
>NW_006408689.1:4561413-4562453 GCF_000296735.1 Chrysochloris asiatica
TGTTAAGATGCTTGACTGTTTTTTGTTTGTTTGTTTCAATCTTGGTTTCTCTTGCATTATAATATAGAGTAGATGCTGGAGAGGGAGAGAAAGGAATAGTTAGAAACACCACACTAGAAGGCTTGTAAGTCTGTCTTCTGCCTATGACTGATTAGAATACCTAAAATGGGGCTACAGCATACCCAGTGAACGAGGCTTAGTGCGGAGCCTTTGCAATACATAAAACTATAGGTAGAAACCGGAACCACGTCCAGATCTTCAGTGATGAGAAATCTCCACTTGAAAGGATGAGCAGACCAGCCTCGAACGGCTAGAAGAATAAAGGATACCTCTTGAAAGATAGACCTGCAGGAAAAATGGAGGCAGAGGGGCTGTTACTACAAGAACAAACAAATCACTTTCCTAGAAAACATCAAGGCAAGTAGCCAGGTCCTCTCAACGCAGACCCCCTTCCAAGACTAATACTCAGTGGAAATGCACGCTATGATTGGTGGCCACATACATCACCGATGGGGGTAAGTGGGGTAAAAGCAATGAAGCGGCAAGCTAAGCCCTACAATGCTCAGTAGACTTCTGTGCACCCAGTTGGGAACCCGGTTGGCAAGCAGTGTGAAGAGACCTGGGGACTCTTGGGCCCAGAGTCAGTGTCGTGGCCACGGAGGACTCGAGAGGAAAGTGGAGCTACTGGCTAACAGGAAGAGAGGTCATAAGCACAGGAGCGCCCACACTTGCAAATGATACCCACGTGACCTGGACCAGATAACTGGACGATTGGAGCTCAACCAGGAGAGGAAAGAAGAGGGAAGAAAAAAAAAAAAAAGAGTGAGCTAATACAGTCTGATGAACTTGACCTATACCTATGGAGTAGTGACTCTTAAAGAGGGAACAAATCCTCACAGCAACAAATATTCACACACACCCCCACACACAGAGTGGACACAGAAGGGCAGCTTGGACATTGGATACTCAAATTGGGAGGGGGGGACTACAAAGGCAAGAAGTGACTGGCTTACAAGCTTTCAAGAGGGAACCTAGTGCTA
>NW_006408689.1:4562900-4564563 GCF_000296735.1 Chrysochloris asiatica
GGGTTTCTGGGATATACCCTTTGGGTGGTTGATGATGCATGGAGGTGATTGGAACCATGGCAATGAGATGGTATACGATGGAATGAATGTAAAACTAAAGTTCCCCCATGTAAACTATCATGTAATTCACAATAAAACATTAAAAAAAAAATGGAATGAAAAGATAATGGCACTTTTCCATGAACTTTTAATTTTTTTATTTTTTAAGTTTTTGTGAATTATGTGATAGTTTACATGGGAGAACATTAGCTTTACATTCATCCTATCTTATTTCATTTCATTGCAATGATTACAGTTCCTTGCATGCATCATCAAACAGCCAAAGGGTACACCCCACAAGCCTGCTTCCTAGTTTACATGGGAGCACATTAGCTTTACATTCGTCCTATCTTATTTCAGTTCACAGTGGTCCACCTTCCCCTCCCTCCCCTCACCCTACCCCACACACCCCAGTAACCAGCAAATAAATTGTTTTTTTCTTTTTTTTAACCTTTTTTAGTGTGAGTACTTTTTCTTAATCTTTTACAATAGTGGTCCTATGCAGTATTTCTCCTTTTTTGATTAATTTCACTCAACATAATGTCCTCATGGTCATCCATGTTATGCAGTAGCTTGCAGCTTCCTTGTTATTCTTCAAGGTAGCTTAATATTCCATTGTGTGTTTGTTTATACCAAAGTTTGTTTATCCATTCTTCCATTGATGGGCACTTAGGCTGTCTCCATCTTTTTGCTATTGTGAATAGTGCTGCTATGAACTCGTCCATGAACTTTTTGTAATCCCTTCGTAAGTATTTGAAAATAAGAATGCTCAGTTTAAAATGTTTTACTGGTTTCTTCCCCAAAAGACTTAAACATACTTGATTTAAGACTGGTTGAAGGAAATAAAAACTTGGCTTAGAATAACTTTTCAATACTAATACTACTAGTAATTTGTTTACTTAGAGATTTAAAAGTTTTGTTTCAATGTTAAAGGACATCAATCAAAATTGTAGTAAATATTTTTAGCATGCATCAGACCAATTAATTACTTTTAATGTTTGAAAGTAATATTCTTTTCTTTTCTTTAAATGTTCCTAGTTAATTCCATGTACCATGAAACTTCCAGAAAGACAGCCTGAATTTTTCTTTTACTATTCTTTACTGGGAAATGATGTTACAAATGAACCCTTCAATGATTTGATCAACCCAAACTTTGAGCCAGAGAGGGCATCCGTTCGCATACGCAGCAGTGTAGAAATTCTTCGTATTTACCTGGCTTTTCAGTCTAAACTACAGGTGAGTATTACAGCCTTTTTTTTTTTTTTTTAAATACATGATATTTTAAACATTAGGGAAGTACTTCGATTTTGTACCGCTTCAGTAGTGAAGGTCATCTTAACATATCTTTTTTTTTTTTGAGTTTCACATTAATTGGTACTTTATTTTCTTAAAACCTAGACAACATTGTCAGTTTGAGAAGAAATTCACTGTGATATATAGATTGATCTTGTCATTTAAATTCTAGGTTTTTTAAATCTTTTTTTTTACCCCCAGGGTAGAAGTGGGAAGGGAAATATACTTGGAAAAGTTTATCCAAGAAACAGAAGAGATACACATATATTTTAAAAGCATGAACAAACCATTAGAGAATGAGATCTGAAATCAAGAGTGATTTCAGTTTTGG
>NW_006408689.1:4565224-4568387 GCF_000296735.1 Chrysochloris asiatica
TTCAGCAAATAGAAACAAGCATTCAAAGCCCATCTTTCAAGCCATAGTCAAACCATGTTCTATCTTTTAATTTTTTAAGGATTGTCCTGACACAGTGAAGTCACTGGCATAACAGTTACTTTAGGATTTTGGGAAATACATTTTTATTGCAGTGAATGAGAAAAAAGGAGTAATCATCAGTATTTTATGGAATTGTGTGCCTTGATCCCAGAGCTGTTAGCATTTTCAGGTTTGATTAGTGCTAGTGTAAAATAGCAGAGTCCTGATATGGTGATATAGTAGAAGCACTAGACTTACAACGACAAGGTAGACAGGTCAAACCTTGGTGGTGGTGTGCCATACAGTTGATTCCAACTCAGCGATCTGATACAGAGTAATTGAAACAGTTTAGTTGTATTTACTCCCCCCATGTGCTATGTAATTGAAGTGGGTTACAAATTGGGCTGCTAATTGCAAGGTCAGCAGTTCGAATCAACCAGCCACTCTGTGGGAGAAAGATGAGGCTTTTTGTGTCCGTAAAGTTTCCAGCCTCGGAAACCGTATACAAGGTCTCTGTGAGTCAGAACCAACTTGACAACACCCAGCCACCGCCACTGCCACTGTGTAAATGAGGAGCCCTAATGGACTGTGGTTAAGCACTTAGCTGGGAACTGAAAGGTTGGTGATGTGAAGCCACTGGGGGAGAAAGATATGGTAATCTGCTTCTGTAAAGGTTAACAGCCTTGGAAATGCTATGAGGCAGTTCTAGTCTGTTTTATAGGGTTGCTACGAGTCACAATCCACTTGATGTCACTAGGTTTGAGTTTTTTTCTGGATAAGTCATCATGTATTTGTTTACTGCGTACAGTTTACAGTGTATTTCAAGAAATTTGAGTTTTCTTTCTTACTGCTAAGAGAATGCATTTTTTACTAACCTTTTTATACATTTTAATACATAATTTTGTTTTCTTTTGCAATTCACCGTGAGTGCCAAGGTTGTTGAAAATAACTTATTAACTTTACCTTATTGTAAATCCTCAATTTATATAATATCTATATTTAACAGAAATCAGATTTAAACATTAGAAAAGAATAAAGGCAGGTAATGTGCCAGACAGAGCCTTTTAGTGTATGTAGGTAAAGTACACTTTTTCAACTAAGTGTGCAGATATATAAAAATTAATTCATGCATTTATTATTTTATTATACAATTTGCATGGTAAGATATTAAAACCAACGCTCACAAAAAGGACAGAAAAGAAGAAAAGTTGGTAGTATATATGGGTATTTTAGTAAAGAAGAATTGAACAAAGTAGTTTCGTTATTGAGATAGTATAGGAAACTTTGCTTAGTCACTAGATTCTGAGGTACCCCACGTTGTATTTTCACTTTATAACTTTATGCATTTAGGAGCGAGGAGAAGATATAAAGCGCTATTTTTATCTTTCCCCTTTCATATTAGATCCATCTCTGTTGTGGAGATCAATCACTTGGAAGCACAGAAGTACCACTAACTGGATTACTTAAGAAGGGCAGTACAGAAATCAACTACCATCCGGTCACAGTTGAGGGTGCTTTTACCCTCGACCCCCCAAACCGAGCCAAACAAAAGCTTGCGCCTATACCTGTGGAGTTGGCTCCAACTGTGGGAGTGTCTGTGGCTTTGCAGAGAGAAGGCATAGAGGCCCAGGCAAGTAGCAACCCTTCTCCCCATACCTGGCTTGAGAAAGTACTTGTTACTCTTGATTAATGGCCAAGAAACCTGAGGTGGCATTCTAGGACAAGCACTGGACTGTTAACCAAAAGTTCGGAAGCTCAAACCCAACAGCTGTTCCTTGGATACCCTATATAGTGTTGCTGTGAGTTGGAACCAACTCAGTAGCACTTAACAACAACAATAATTAGTGGCCTGAGATACATAATACATTCATTTTGAAAAGGAGGAGCTCTGGTTTGTAGTGCTTAAAGCACTTAGCTGCAAACCAGAATTTGAAGGTGTGAACCTACCTGCCACTCACGGGAGAAAGATGTTACAGTCTGCTTAGAGCCTTTGAAACCCTAGGTTGTTGTTTTTAAATGTCTTCAAGTTGGTTCTGACTTATGGCAACCTTGTATAGGGTTTCTGAGGAGTGGCTGGTGCGTTTGAACTGCCGACCTTATAGTTCAAACCGACCTTACGGTTCAGTGCTTATCGTACAGTGCCATGCCAGTACTTCATGGGACAGTAGTATTCTGTCTTACAGCGTTGCTGTGAATCACAGTCAACATGACAGCAGTGGATTTGGTTTGGTAGGTTTTTGAAATGGCCTTTTTGAAAAGTCCTATGGCTTCAACTGCTGTATTTTAAAAAATGACTATCTAGAGCCTGTTTGGAGTCCTGGTGTGGCGCTGTAGGTTAATGCATTGCACTGCAAAGTCAGTTTGAATTGCAAGGTTGGTGGTTCAAGTTCACTAGTCGCTCCTTGAAAACCCTATACAGGGTCACTATGGGTCGGAACCAACTCAGCGGCACTTAACAACAACAACAACAAGAGCTTGTTTGGTTGATTGATAAGTATCATTGAGTTGCTTCTGACTCAGAGACTTTATGTAAGGTTTCCTAGGAGTAACTGGTGGGTTTGAACCACCAACCTTGTAGTTGGTAGTCCAGTGCTTGTACTATAGCACCACATCAGGACCCTAGCTTCTATTTAGCTCTAGACATCCTATTATGTAGTAGAAACACCATTTCTCTCTTTTATTTCATGAATATGGCAGAAAGAGAACTCTGGAAAAATGTTTTTGGATCTAGTTTCCAGGAATCTGCATTAACGGTATATTTCTGGTCAACAAAATGTATGTTAGAGAAGGCTCTTGGTTCATGAGTGCTTTTTGTTACAAAAACAAAAATACATGGGCAAATAAAATGTTTTGATTATCAGTTATTAAGGATACATTTCACCCCTCTTGTGATCTCTAAAATCAGCTGTAGTGTGTTCTGTTCTTTCAGATAACTGATCGTTATGTAGGTTGTGAATTAGAGATAAAAACTGAACTGAGATTTTAAAAGATATATATGCATGTGCTTTTAGATGGGAGTGGGGCAAATGTGAGAAATCATACTGTTGTTGTTGTTGTTAAGTGCCGTCGAGTCGGTTCCGACCCATAGCGACCCTGTACAGGGTTTCCGAGGGTGTAAATCTTT
>NW_006408689.1:4568487-4582731 GCF_000296735.1 Chrysochloris asiatica
AACCGCTGACCTTAAGATTCGCAGCCCGATTCGTAGCCACTACGCTACCAGAGCTCCTTGAGAAATCATACTAGACATCTTTTTTTTTCTTTTTAATAATATTATTGTTGCTAAGTGCCATCCAGTCAGTTCCTACTCATAGCAAGCCCTGTGTATATATATATATATAGTGTTTCCAAGGAGCAGCGGGTGAACTTGAACCAATGACCTTGTAGTACAAACCGACTTTGTAGTCCAGTGCATTAACCTCCAGTGCCACACCAGGACTCCTTATAATAACATGGTGGTGGTTATATGCTGTGGAGTCGATTCCGACTCTTAGTGACTCTGTACAGGGTTTCCAAGGAATGGCTATTGAGCTTGAACTGCTGATCTTGTGGTTCAAACTGACCTTGAGGTCCAGTTCATTAACCTTCAGTACCACACCACGAGTCCTATAATAATATGCTGTTGTTGTTGTCAGATGCCATCGCAGCCGACTCATAGCGACCCCATGCACAGCAGAACAAAACAATGTCCGATCCTGGGCCAACCTCACTACCGCTGCCACACTTGAGTCCATCAGTGATGCCACCTGGCCAATCCATCTCGTTAGGGGTCGTCCCCTTTTTCTCTGACCCTCCACCTTACCCAGCATAGACCTCCATTTTACTATTTTCATGGGAATAATTATTCCAGGGACACATGTGCCTGTTTTATTAAGAGTATCTTTTTTTACCCATTAGAATGCATTTTGGTACTTAGCTCTGGATATCACATATTCTTCTTGTCATCTTCCTTTTTCTGGTCCTAGATGATATAAGAAAATTTGCAAATAATGAAGAAAAATAGACTAGGAATATCCAAACTTGGAAAGCAAGCTTATATTTTTAAAAAAAACCATCATCAAGTTTTTTGCTTAATTATGAAGGAAAGTTCTTTGCAAATTGTACTTTATTTAAAAATTGTTTTTAGTCTTTAATTGAATTAAAGACCCAGAATGAATATGAAGCAGAACATTCAAAGAAGAGAGTTTTAACCCCTATAAAGGAGAAGATACCTACTGGGCCCAAATCACCAGCTGTGTCCCCTGCACCTCCTCACAACCAGACACCTCCAACAAAAGATGATGCAACAGAAAGTGAAGTGGAAAGCTTACAGTATGATAAGGACACAAAACCAAATCCAAAGGGTAAGGCTTTGTTTTTACCTATTTTTGAGGTGTCATATTTTTCAGCCATTAATATCAGAGCTTTCATGAGTTCTAAGTAAAAATTGTTTTTAGAGAACTAATAATGGGTGATGATATAAAAAAATTCAATGTTAAGTATTTGCAGTCTGTTTAACTTCATAGTAGAATTTTCTTTTAAAAGGTTAGAGACTTTTTCTTTACCTTACACGCTAGAAATAAAGCACCAGACTGCAGGGTTGGTTTGAAACACAGGGTCGATGGTTCAAACTCACTAGCTTGGAAATCCTATATAGGATTGCTGTGAGTTGGAAATGACTCCACACATAACAAACAACAATTCAAAAGAAATTGAAGAATGTAGTTCTTCAATGATAAGTTAAAAAGATTAAATTCTCAAATATCTTGAATTCATTGAAACTTTAAAGAAAAGAGCTATTAGCTGCCTCTTGTCATTGTTGTTGAGTGCCATTGAGTAGGTTCCAACTCACAACCTGTTATAGGGTTTCTGCTGTAAAAACTGGAGACCATGTCTGACTTCCCACTGACTTCACAAGAGGGAAAGAGAATCAAACTCACTTATCAGACTAAGGCTGGTTCCTATGAAATGGATGGATATCAGACATGTCTCTGCCCTGCAACCCTCTTTACCCTATTCTGACACCAACCACTCCTCCCACTCTCTTGCTTCACATTTGAATTTGACAAGTCATTGCAATGGCCACACAGAACTCACAACAATACTCATGATTATGGGGTTTATTATGGAAGTGAACAGGTTACAATTTGGGATCAAAAACATTTCAGTGGAATTCTGAGCCCCATCCAGAACCTTCTGAGGTGGGACACTCCACTTGATAGGACATGCAGACCAACACATAGTGGCTAGAGGAACAGAAGATACATTTTGAAAGAGACCAGCAGGAAAAAAATAAAATCAAGAACAAAAGCGACAGTCTATCACAAGAACAAGCAAGATATTCGCCAAGGAGCCATCAAAGCAAGCAATCAAGTTCCTTCAGGACAAACTCACCATTCAAGACTGAAACTCAAAGGGAACACACAAGCAGGCATAGAAGCTCGCTGGTGACTGCGTGGTCTACATTTGAGTGGAAGTAGGGGAACTTCAGTAATGAAGATAAGGGCTGAGTTCTACCACGTTCTGTAGACTCCGGTTGACCTGAAGATGAGAGAGAAGAGAAATGGCTGGTTTGTCTGAAGTTTGTGTAGACTTAGGAACTCCTGAGCCCATGGACATTGACCTAGCCATGGAGGGCTAGAGCTGAGAGTGAAGCATCCAGTTGATAAGAAGTGAGGGGAGATGCATAGGAATGCCCAAACTTGCAGATAGTACCCATTTGACCTAGTTTCGATGGCTTGATGGCCAGAGCTTGACTAGAGGAAGATAAGGAAATTTGATACAGGAAGCAAGTGTAAATTGCTACAATTTGATGAACTTGACCTATACTTATGGATGTAATAGCTCAAAGTACCAATTTAGAGGGAAGGAGTCTTCATATCAAGGATCAAACCTATCCCCTCGGTATACAGGGTTGATAGGGATGGGAAACATATATACTGGCTCCCTAAGATGGGGGCAGGGGGTGCTATAAAGGCACAAATTGTCTGACTTATAACAAGTTTTCAAGAGGGAGTTTAGTTTTAGAGTGTGCTGAATAGGTAGACTCCCCACTGGATAGTTTTCATCTTGTCTATATGGGTCTGATGAAAGGAGATGGGAATAAGATTCTTTTGATTCAATAGTGAGTAATTGTTATCATGACTAATTGCTGTTGTCACAACTGTAAAGGTAGAAGTTTTGTAATATAAAGAGGGGGAGTAGTTAATCTTACATTCTGGGAGCAGAGGACCCTAGCACCATCAAGGATGATGAGCACGAGTGGAATGTGGGACCGTATCCAGAGAAGCATTGATACCAGAGATGGGGAGGCAGAGATGATGACACAGAGAGAGAGAGAGTAGCTGAGGACTCTAGACTAATGGAAGGAGAAAGGCTGTGTGCTGGTGGCCAGGAGGCAGACTTGCAGAATGTGCCCTTGGGTTGCTTTAATGATTATGTATTTCTGAGTGATTTTGTATATAAAAAAAAGGAATAGAAGCAAATACTGTTAAATGGTGATACATGGAGGGGATCGTAATCATTGGAATGAAGCAGGATACGATAGGATGAGTTCAAAGCCGGTGTTCTCCCATTTAAACTATCACTCAATTCACAATAAAAGCTTAAAAAAAAAAAAACCCAAAAAACACCTCAGGACACAGCAGTTTTCCAGTCAGCAACACCTCACTGTTGTCTTCAACCTCTCAGCCATGTGGCTCCTCAGCCCCTGTCCTGCTCAGTCAAGTATTACCAAGCTCCTTTAGTCAGTCTGTAAATGTCCAAAGAGCACATTCTGCAGGCCAGCCTTCTGCCTGTAGGCACACAACTTTACTCAGTCCTTCGGCCTAAATGCTTGCAGCTGCTCCATGTAGTTTCCTCTGCCACCACCATCTGTTGTGGCTTTTCTAGGTAAGAATCTCACACTCCATTCGTACTCATCTTTCTTGATGGTCCTGGGATCGTTGATTCCTGCTTCTGAGATGGCTTCTTTTAAACCTAGTGGAATGGCAAAACTAACAAGTCCCAGCCATAGAGTCCTGTACCTTGCAGTTGAACTGCTGTCCTTGCAGTGCTTATTCTACAGCTGCCTCTTATAGTAAAATCAGTATAATTTTTGATCCTAATATAAGGGAGAATGTGAGAATTCATGTTTACACTGTTTTATGAAAATTTCCATCCATTACTTTGAGGTCAACAGATGTTTAGAAGTATGGTGGTGTGGTGCATGGTAGTGGTTTGCCGTGGAGTCGATTCTCACTTAGAGTGGCCCTGCATAGGGTTTCCGAGGCTGTAAATCTTTACTGGAGCAGAAAGCCTCATCATTCTCCCTTGGAACAGCTGGTAGTTATGAACTGCTGACCTTGAGGTTAGCAGTTTGTCTCGTTCATAATCATTACACTACCAGAGCTCCTTGTTCAGAAGTATAAGTGTGGTTTAATATCTTTTCTAACCATAGTCTGTAACTCCTCTCAAATGACTTTTTTTTTTTCTGATGAATCTGGGTAAGAGAAGATGGGAGAAGATACTGATGTTAATATATGATTCAGCTGTGGATGTTAAGCGAGTTGATTGTGATTATAAAAACTTGAATCTCTAGTATGGATTAAAATGAGCCGTCTCAGAACACTAGGGGATCAGACTACCGTCAGAGAAGAAGAGCCAGGAGTGGAGTGTATCCTTTAGACCCCAAGATCCCGGTGCATCTAACCTCCTCGACCCAGGAACAGAAAGCTGTGACACTAGAGCAGTGACAGGAGCATTAGCAACCTGAAACAGATTGATAGGCTTCCTAGCCTGTGGATCAAATAAAACTCTGACTTTGGGACAGGCAGTTTGGCTTGCCGATGTGGTGACTATAGGCACTTAATTGGGATGAGTGCTAGAGCTGAGTGGTTAGGCTGAGGCTTATGGTAGAGTGGTGTGTCCTATGCACATTTATCATAAGCCTTAAAAGAGCTTTGTAACATTGACCTGGCAGAGAGAGAGAGAGACCTGCCTGTGGGCATGGCTGAGGAGAGGCTGTCCTGACTGGAAGAACTGTGCCCTAACATTTCTGACCTTGAATTGTTATCTGTTAACTTTCATTGTAAATCCCCTAATTATGAGTATGGTGTCTTTGAGTTCTGTGAGACCATTGCAATGAATTATGGAACCCAACTGAATACAGAGTGCTATGGGATAAATTGTTGGTGCTATCAATTTTTGTAATAATGGTATCATACAATATTTGTCCTTTTTTGATTGACTAATTTTACTCAGCATAAATGTCTTCCAGGCTCATTCATATTATGAGGAGTTTGGAAGATGCATCATTATTCTTCAAATTGTGTTGGATTCCTCTGTGTGTGTATCAAAGTTTGTTGATCCATTCTTCAGCTGATGGACATTTAGGTTGTCTCGATCTTTTTGCTATTGTGTATAGTGCTGTGATGAACATCAGTGTGCATATATCTACTTGTGTCCTGGCTCTTATTCTTGTGGACATGTATCAAATAGCAGGATTGTTGGGTAATACAGTATATCTCTTTCCAACTTTCTGAGGAAGCGCTATACTGTTTTCCACAGTGGTTGAATCTTTTTACAGTTCCACCACAATGTAGGATGGTCCCAGGCTCTCGTCACCCTCAGCATCATTTATTATTTCCTCTTATTTTGAACTGTGCAGTTAATGCTGGGGTGAGATGATATCTCATTGTTTTGATTTGCATATGTCTTATCAAATGCTGGGGTGAGATGATAGCTCATTGTTTTGATTTGCATCTATCTAATGGCTAATGATTGTGAGCATTTCTTCATGTCAAAACTAGTTTTTAAAAAGCAGTATTTCATATCTCAATGTTGCTTTGTGCCATCAAGTTGGTTCCAACTCATAGTTATAATTGTTGTTCTATTTGAGCTGACAAGTCACAAATGCATGCCTTAGAATGCTAATTTATTCACTGCTACTTCTTGGGATGAGATCAAAAGTGTCATACAGGGAGAAAGCATGTCATTAAAAAGTCAGAAAAGGACGAAAATACAAAAATGGATGTTAGAAGATCTGAAACTTGAGTGTAAAGAAGCTACCTTGAATGGAAGAAATGAGGAAATAAAAGGGTTGAGTCAAAAATTTCAAAGGGCAACTCCAGAAGACAAAGTCAGGTTTTGTAATGAGATGCACAAAGACCTGGAGCTGAAACACCGAAAGGGAAAAACACATTCAGCATTTCTTAAGCTAAAAGAAGTGAAGAAAAAATTCAGATCTCAACTTGTAATATTGAAGGGTTCTATCGAATTAATGGCATTTAACAACAACAATAAATGGACAAAATATTGAATGATGCAGAAAATGTTAAAAGAAGATGGAATTAATACGGAGGCACTGTACCAAAAGAAATGGTCTATCGTCAACCATTTTAAGAGGTAGTGTATAATCAAGAACTGATGGTACTTAAGGAAGAAGTCCAACCTGCCCTGAAATCATGGGCAAAAAATAGGTTTCAGGAATTGACAGGACAACAATTGTGTGGATGGCACATTACTGGGCACTGTCCCACAGCACTCTACTCAATTAGGTTTGATCACTCATTGCCTTGGCCCCACAGAACTCAGGCCCCATACTCAACAGTTACAGAGTTTGTTAGGGAAGTTAATAGGTTACAGTGCAGGACCAGAAATATTCAGGATACAGTTCCTTGGTCAGAACAGCTGTGCCTGCAGGTAGAATTTATCTGCCCCCTTGGCCTTTGTCCTGCACTGGCAATGTTACCAAGTTGTTTAACCACTGCTGATAAATGCCCAAAGGACACTCCACTGTGCTATAAGCTTCAGCCTGAAGGCAGTGAGGTCCAGCTCAATAGATCAGCAAACCTAGCTCCCCAGCTAAGTGCTGAAAGCCACTCCACTCCACCCGTAAGCCTCCTGCCCAACAGCACTCAGCTTTACCTGCTTCATGGTCTGAGAAACCCACCGACTCTTTCTGTTGCTCTGGCTCTTGATTCTGCTGCTGCTGCTCCTGTGCCATTCTGCTGATGTCACAGCTTCTTTCCTTGGGTCAGGGAGGTTCAATGAGAAGGGTCTTGGGGTAAAAAGGATGCGTTCCACTCCTGGCTCTTCTTCTTAATTGGTAAAGAGATCCCCTTCCTGCTTCTGAGATGATTAATTTTAGAATTTCAACTTTTTACAATCACCGTTAACAGTCACTCACAACTTAATCATAATTCTATTAGCATTTTCTCCCATCTTCTCTTATCAAGACCCATCAGGAAATCTTAAAAAACTGTGAATAGTGGGGGAATATGAGTGTGACACTGTAGGATAAGCACTGGATTGTTAACCTACAAGGTCAGCAGTTCAAACCCACCAGCTGCTCCTCAGAAGCTCTATATAGGGTCATTGTGAGTCAGAACTAACTCAGTGGCACTTAATGACAACATGGGTAAAAGAGCCATATAAAGCAATTCACTGTGCTTGAATTCTACAACGAGAATTAAAGCCTAGGTTGTTGTTTAGTTACACTGGATAGGCTGCGATTTTCGGCTTATCACTGTAAGATGCTTATACTTCAGTTTATATGCTCATTAAACCAAGTAGTCCAGTTTCTGGAGGTTAAATGAGATGATGACTTTGAATTGTTTGAGTAACTCAGACTGTTAGCAATATTTGTTTGTTTGATGTTCATTTTAGCCACAAATTCTTCTGTACCTGCTTTGGCCCAGCCAGCAACTACATCCAATGCTTCAGAAATAACATCAGGACAGAAGATTGCTGTTCCAGCAACAGCACATCATTTTTGCTTTTCAATAGATTTACGGAGTATCCATGACTTGGAAGTTGGTTTTCCAATCAATTGTATATTAAGGTATGATTTAATTTTGTTTCAAGGTATTCTTCTGAGAAGACAACTCGTTCCTTTGGGTAACTGCAGAGAGAAATGTCACCAAAGAAGTTACAGCATTTGTTAAATCTTTGAAGTAAAGGGATATAAAGCTGTGTTTTAATGAACGCGTCTTACTGAGTCTGACATAATTGTAGATATTTACCATGATTTACTATTTGCTTTTGTGTGTTCTGAATTCCATCCAACTCGATTGATCCAACATGAGACACTACAGCTGTCTGCAGGGTTTCTTAGGCTATAATCTCTACAGAAGTTCACTGGGTCTTTCCTACTATTATAGAGCTGCTGGTAGGTTCTTACCACTGACCTTTTGGTTAGCAACTGAGCACTTAACCATTATGACACCAGAGTTCCTTAATTAATCAATACTGCTATTTATGTTGCAGTGGCCTTTGAACATAAAATGTACATAAAATGTATTGTTTTTGGAAAAGATGCTATGCTGTTGTTGTTAGGTGTGATCTAGTTGGTACTGACTCGGTGATCTTATGCATGGCAGAATGAAAGACTGCCCAATCTTGGGCTAACCACACTAGTGTTGCCACGCTTGAGTCTATCAATGCTGCCACTTGGCCAATCCATCTCACTGGGGGTCTTCCTCTTTTTCTCTGACCCTCCACCTTACCTCCACATGGTATCCTTCTCTAGCGACTGGTCCCTCCTGACAATATGTCCAAAGTATGAGAGATGAACTTTGGCCATCTTGGCCTCCAAGGAACACTGTGGTTGCACTTCTTCCAACACATACCTATTGGTTCTTTTGGCAGCCCATGGCACTTTCAATATTCTCCTCCAACACCATAACTTAAAAGCATAAATTCTTCTACAGTCTTCCTTATTCGCTGTCCAGCTTTCACATGCATATGAGGTTATTGAAAATACCATGGATTGGGTCAGGTGCACTTTAGTCCTCAAGCTGACATCTTTGCTCTTCAACACTTTAAAAAGGTCTTGTGCAGCAGATGTGCCTAATACAACTGTCGTTTGATCTCTTGACTACTGCATCCGTGAGTGTTGATAGATGATCCAAAAAGAATGAAGTCCTTGTCAACTTCAATCTTTTCTCCATTGATAAGAATGTTGTTTATTTGTCCAGTGGTGAGGATTTTTGTTTTCTTTACATTGAGATGTAATCCGTACTGAAGGCAGTGCTCTTTGGTCTTCATCAATAAATGTTTTAAGTCCTCTTCACTTTCAGCAAGCAAGGTTGTATCATCTGCATATCGCAGGTTGTTAATGAGTCTTCCTCCAATCCTGATGCCATGTTTTTCTTCATATAACCCAGTTTCTTGGATTATTTGCTCAGCATGCAGGTTGAATAAGTATGGTGAAAGAATACAACATTGTCACACACCTTTCTTAATTTTAAACCATTCACTGTTCTCATGTTCTGTTCGAACAACTACCTCTTGGTCAAAATGATAGTTTCCTATGAAATTATTATAACAGTTGTTGTTAGGTGCCTTCTAGTTGGTTCTGTTTCAGTGATCTTATGCACAACAGAATGAAAAACTGTTGTTATGCGTGAGCCTATTGCTGTTGCAACTGTGTCAATCCATCTCTTTGGGTGTCTTCCTCTTTATCGCTGACCCTTCACTTTACCAAGTATGATGTCTTTCTCAGGGACTGGTCTCTTCTGATAATATATCCAAAGATTACTGATAAAGTCTGACTATCTTGATTTATAAGAAGTATCCTGGTGGGACATTCCCACTAGAAAGGACAAGCAGACCAGCCTGGAACCGCTAGAGCGACAGAAGATACAGCTTCAAAAAAGGATCTTCAGGAAAAACGCAAAACAAAAATGGCAGTATCACTGGATACTACAAGAATAAGTTAGCTGTTCTCCAGGAAGCCATTGAGGCAAGCAATCAAGTTCCTTGAAGTCAAAACTCCTCTAAGACTGAACCCCAAAGGGAACACATGAATAGACATTAAGCTTGCTGGTGACCACATTTGTCTACTGGTGAGTGAAAGAGGGTGAAAATCAGCAATGAAGAAATGGGCTGAGTTCAACCATGGTCCATAGATTCGCGTTGACCTGAATATAAGAGAGAGAAGAGGAAGGGCTGGTTGGTCCAAAATGTAGTGAGACCTGGGGACACCTGAGCCTATGGACAGGGACATAGCCACAGAGGGCTATAGCTGAGAGTGAAGCATCCAGCTGAT
This sequence comes from Chrysochloris asiatica, assembly GCF_000296735.1. NCBI lineage: Eukaryota > Metazoa > Chordata > Mammalia > Afrosoricida > Chrysochloridae > Chrysochloris > Chrysochloris asiatica. The sequence continues at coordinate 4,578,325 of NW_006408689.1, forward strand.
CTGAAGTGAGAGGAGATGTACAAAAACACCCAAACTTGCAGATAGTACCCATTTGACCTAGCCTCGCTGGCTTGATAATCAGAACTCGACTAGAGGAAGATTGAAAAAATAAAAAACAAAAAATTTTTTGATACAGGAATCAAGGGCAAATTGCTATAATTTGATGAATTTGACCAATACTCGTGGAGCTAGTAACTCTAAATACCAACAGAGAGTGAAAGCGTTTTCACATCAAGTATCAATGCTACCCTCTCTGTACACAGCGTAGATAGGGACAGGCAACTTAGACTTTGTCTACCTAACATGATAATATGTCTACCTAACTTGAAACTGGCTTCCAAGGTTTCAAGAGGGAACTTAGTTTAAGAGTATGTGAGGGAAGAATTAGTTTTAAGAGTAGGTGGGGGAAGAGTCCCCACTAAATAAATAGTTTTCATTGTGTCTAGATGGGTCTGGTTAAAAGAGACGGGTATAAGAGTTCTTAAGATTCAATAATGAGTAATCATTATCATGACTGATTTCAACTATCACAGTTGTAAAGGTAGAAGTCTTGTATCAAAAATGGTGGAGTAGTTAATCTTACAGTCCAGAAATAGAGGACTCTAGGACCATCAACCACTAGGCTACCAGAGCATCAAAAGAAGCTCTGGTAGCCTAGTGGTTACGAATCGATCTGCGAACCGCAAGGTCAGCAGTTTGAAACTACCAGCTGTTCCATGGGAGAAAGATGAGGTGTTCTGCTCCTGTAAAGATTTACAGCCTCGGAAACCCTGTACAGGGTCGCTATGAGTCGGAAACCTACTCCACGGCACATAACCACCACCACCAGGACCATCAAGGTCGCTATGAGTCGGTGCCTAACGGCAACAACAACAACAACAACAACAACAACAAGGACCATCCAGGGATAAGAGCGCAATACGAGATCTTATCTAGAGAAGCAGCGACACCAGAGATAGAGGCAGTGATGGGGACATGGAGAGAGGGTGCATGGAAAGAGAGGGATTGAGAGCTTGCGGCCAGGAGACAGACTTGCAGAATGTGCCCTTTGCCCTTTGGTGGTGCAAATTATTATATCTGCCTGAGTGTTTAAAAATTAAAAGAAAAAAGAGCTAAAGTGAATAGAGGGAAATACTGTTATCTGATAGATAGCACAGGGAAGGGATTATAATTATTGTAATGAGACAAGATGTATGATTTGTTGAATGTAAAACTGATGATCTGCCCTGAAAACTTCCACTCAATTCACAATAAATTTTTTTTAAAAACAGTTTTCTGGTAGTACTACTTCCAGCACAGATTATTTTGTTCTTTTGGCAGTCCATAGTGTTTTAAATATCTTCTCCAACACCATAATTCAAATACATCATTACTATGAGCTTCCTTATTGATTGTCTAACTATCATATACATATGAGGTTATTTGAAAATACCATGGATTGGATGAGGTGCACCTTAGTCCTCAAACTGGTATCTTTAATCTTGAACACTGTAAAGAGGTCTTGTGCAACAGACTTGCCCAATCCAATGCATCCTTTGATTTCTTAACTGCCGCTTCCATGAGTTGATTCAAGCCAAATGAACTCTTTGACAACTTCAATCTTTTATCCATTTATCATCATGTTATTTATTGATCCAATGCTGAGGACTTTTGTTTTCTTTATGTTGAGGTGCAGCCCATATTTAAGGGTTTGGTCATTGATCTTCATTATGTCCTCTTTGTTTTCAGTAAGAAAGGTTATATCATCTGTATATCACAGGCTAAGGAGTCATCCCTCCAGTCCTGACGCCAACTTTTTAAAGTGTTGAATAGCAAAGATGTCAGCTTGAGGACTAAGGTGCGCCTGACCCAAACCATGGTATTATCAAAAACCTCATATGGATGCGAAAGCTGGGCAGTGAATAAGATCATAGAAGAACAGATGCCTTTGAGTTATGGTGTTGGAGGAGAATACTAAAAGTACCATGGGCTGCCAAAACAACCAATAGATCTGTTTTGGAAGAAGTGCAGCCAGAGTGCTCCTTAGAGGCCAAGATGGCCAAACTTCGTCTCTCATACTTTGGACATATTGTCAGGAGTGAACAGTCACTAGAGAAGATACCATGCTTGGTAAAATGGAGGGTCAGAGAAAAAAGAGGAAGACCCTTCACGAGATGGATTACCCAAGTGGCAGCATCGATGGACTCAAGTGTGGCAACAGTAGTTAGGTTGGCCCAGGATCAGACATTATTTCGTTCTGGTGTGCATGGGGTCAAGATGAGTTGGTTCCGACGTGATGGCAAATAACAACAACAGTAAATGGCTAGTGATCGTGAACATTTCTTCATATGTTTGTTGGCTGCCCGGATCTCCTCCTGGTGAAGTGTCTGTTCATGTCCTTTGCCCATTTTTTAATTGGGTTATTTGTCTTTTTCTTGTAGATGTGTTGTAGTTTCCGATATATATTAGAGAAATTAGTCCTTTGTCAGATGTGTTGTTGCAAAAGATTTTTCCTATTCTGTGGGTTCCCTTTTAATGCTTTTAGTGAAGTCTTTGGTGCACATAAGTTTTTAATTTTTAGTATGTCCTGATCATCTATTTTGTCTACTTTTGTTTCTGTAATTTTCAAAATGTTTGTTAGTTTGTGTATGCCCTGAATGAAAGCCATTTCATTTGTACTTATTTTTTCGTTGGTGATCTTCATAATTATTGGGATTCACATTTAGGTCTTTAATCCATGTTGAGTTGGTTTTTGTATAGCGTATGAGGTAAAGGTCTTGTTTCAATATTTTGCTTATCGCTTTCCAGTTCTGCCAGCACCATCTGTTAAAGAGACTATGTCCTCCCCATGCAATCAATATACCTAGGCACTCTGACGAAAATCAGTTGGCTGTATGTGGATGGGTTAATTTCAGGTTTCTCAAGTCTGGTCCATTGATCTGGTCCAACGTATCTTTCATTGTACCAGTACCAGCCTGTTTTGACCACTGTTGTTGTTAAGTGCCATCGAATTGGTTCTGACTCATAGCCACCCTGTATATGGTTTCCGAGGAGCAGCTGGTGAGCTTGAACCACCAACCTTGCAGTTCAAATAACTTTGTAGTCTGGCGCATTAACACACAGTACCACTGTAGCCCTGTAGTAAATTTTGAAATCAGGGAGTGCGAGGCCTCCAACCTTGCTCTTCTTAAGCATTGCTTTGTTTATCCTGGGTCTCTTTTCCTCTCCATATAAAGTTTGTAATTGCCTTTTCCATCTCTTTGAAGAACGTTGTTGGAATCTGGATTGGGATTGCATTATATGTGTAAATTGATTTTGGGAATATTCATGTTTTCAGAATGTTGAGTCTTCCTATCCAGGAACATGGTATGTTCTTTCACTTTTGTCTCTTGGTTTCTTGTAGTACAATTTTCATTGTATAGGTCCTTGGTTTCTCTGGTTACATTTATTCCTAAATATTTCATCCTTTGTACGGCTATTGTAAATGGTATTACTTGTCTAATAACCTTTTCAATGCTGTCATTATTACTATAGAGGAATCCAACTGATTTTTGTATGTTGATCTTATATCCTGCCACTTTGCTTAATCTTCCAATGAGGTCTAGTAGCTTTTTTACTGAGTCTTTGGGTTTTCTATGTATAGTATCACATCGTCTGCAAATAGAGTTTTATTACCTCTTTGCCAATTTGTATGCCTTTAATTTGCCTATCGTGCTGTAAAGCTCTGGCTAAGACTTCCAAAACAATATTGAATCGAATTGGTGATAAAGGGCATCCTTGTCTGGTTCCTTTTCACAGAGGGAAGGCTTTCAGTTTCTCCTCATTGAAAGTAATGTGGCTGTTGGTTTTGTATATATGCTTTTAATTATGTTGAGGAATTTCCCTTCAATTCTTACATTGTTGAGTGTTTTTATCAGGAATGGATGTTGTATTTTGTCAAATGCCTTTTCTGCATCAGTCGATATGATCATGTGGTTCTTTTCCTTTTTCATATTTGTATGATGATTTACGTTGATTGTTTTTCTAATGTTGAACCATCCTTGCATCCCTTTTATGAAACCTACTTGGTTATGATGTATTATTTTTTTGATGTGCTGTTGGATTCTGTTGGCTAGGATTTTGTTACGAATTTTTGCCTCTACGTTCATGAGGGATATTGGTCTTTAATTTTCTTTCTTAGTAATGTCCTTCCCTGGTTTTGGTATGAGGGTTATGCTTGATTAATAAAAGTATTAGGAAGTTTTCCATCCTCTTCTATATTCTGGAATAATTTGAGCTCCTACCTGAATGTTTGGTAGAACTCACCAGTGAAGCCATGTGGACCTGGACTTCTTTTGGTTCAGAGTTTTTGATGACCTGATCAATTTCTTCTTTTGTTATGGGTCTGTTCCAAGTTTTCTACTTCATTTTGTATAAGTTTAGGTAAGT
>NW_006408689.1:4583361-4591702 GCF_000296735.1 Chrysochloris asiatica
TTTCTGATGTTTGTTAATGTATTCGACTATATTTCCTTGGTCTTTTTATTGTTGATTTGTAATTTTATAACATTGTGGTCTGAAAAGATGCTTTGTAGTATTTTGATGTTTGTAAATTTATGGAGGCTTGCTTTGTGACCTAACACATGGTCAATTCTGGAGAATGTTCCATGTGCACTGGAGATGAATGCATATCGTGCTGTTGTTGGGTTGAATGCGCTGTATACATCTATGATGTCAAGTTGCTTGATTGTGCTGTAACTTTTTCGAGTTTCTTTCTGGTCGTTTGTCGCTTTCTAAAGTGGCGTATTAAAATCTCCCTCTATAATTATAGATTTATCTATATCTTCAATTCTAGTAAGGTTTTCTTCATATATCTTGGTGCTCTTTCATTGGAAGTGTAGATATTTATTATGGGTATATTGTCTTGCTCAGTGTGACCCTTTGATTATGAGATAGTGTCCTTCTTTGGTTCTTATGCTTGCTTTTGTCTTAAAGTTTACATTATCAGAGATTAGGGTTGTCACTCATGCTTGTTTATTGTTGCAGTTAGCTTGGTATATTTTTTTCCATCCTTTAACTTTTAGTCTGTTTTTGTCTCTGTGTGTGAGGTGTGTCTCTTGCAGGCAGCATATTGAAGGGTCCTGGTTTCTTATCCATTATGCCACTTTCTGTCTCTTCACTGGTGCATTTAATCCATTGCCATTCAATGTATTTGTCGATGTTGTTATTAAGTGCCGTGGAGTTGGTTCCGACTCATAGTGACCTTGCCCAGGGTTTCCGAGGCTTATAAATCTTTACGGGAGCAGCAAGTCTTATCTTTCTCCCGCGGAACAGCTGGTAGTTTCAAACTGCTGACTTTGAGGTTACCAGCACGATTCGTAACCACTATGCTACGATAGGTCTGAATAATTGCTGCCGTTATGTTAAATTTTTGGTAGTGCTGTTCGTTCCTTTTTTCTGTATGCCTTCTTGTGCTGAGTTTGTGTGTTTTGTGCTATTGCTTGTCGGTTTCTTCTTAGTGTTCATGCTTGCTTGTTCTGCTTGGAAGGTCATTTTCATAGTAAGTTATGAAGTGTTAAACTTTTCTTTGGGGTTACCTTATAATCTATTAACTTTTCCCTGTATTCAATACAATCTATTGTATCCTGTAATCTACCTGACCTCCTTACCACCTGGCTCTCTGTTCCTACATTTTCCCCTTCTTTGACATTGTTATTATCTTGATCTTTGGTTGACTTCCCAGCTCCTTTGAATTCGCTGTTGTAATTTTGTTGTGTTCAGACTCTGCTGTCTGTCGTCTGAGTTTCAGGTGGTTTTGCCATGTCTGTCAATCTCTGGTTATTGTCTGTTCTTGATGGTTTTCAGCCCCAAGAACTCCCATTGGGATGTTTTGAAGCACTGGATTGGCTTTGACAAAATCTCTTAGCTTCTGTTTATCCTGGAATGTTTTGATTGCACCATCTTATTTGATTGACAGTTTTGCTGGATAGACAATTCTTGGTTGGTAGTTTTTTTCTTTTAGGATTTGTATGTGTCTCCACATTGCCTTCTTACCTGCATAGTGTTTGCAGAGAAGTCAGAGCTTAATCTGATTTGCTTGCCTTTGCTAGTAACGCTTCTCTTTTCCCTGCCTGCTTTTAGGATTCTTTCCTTGTCTTTGATTTGGAGAACCTGATTATTACATGTCCTGGTGATTTTCCTTTGAGGTCTGTCCTATCTGGCGTGTGTTCAGCTTCTTGAATGTTTATCTTCTCATCTTTCAAGATGTTAGGGAAATTATCTTCCAGAAGTTCTTCAACTGTCTTCTCTGTGGACTTCTCTGATTTTTTTCTGTTCTGGAATGCTGGTAATTCTTAAGTTGCTCCTCTTCATGTTATCCAGCATGAATCTTAGACTCTTTTCAGATTTTTTTTAATCCTTTTTTCTGCTTGCTTTTTTATCTTAGCAGTATTGAGAGATTTGTCTTCCAGCTTGCTGGTTCAGGCTTCCATATCTTCTGTTATGCTCCTTTCCCCTTTCAGTGTATTGTCCATTTCTGATATTTTAATATTAATCATCTGGACCTCTTTTTGCACTTTTTGATTTGTTTCCAATGCTTTATTATTGATCTTGTTTGATTTCTCTTGTAGTATTTTCCTGACTTCTTCTTGTTTTTCTCCCTCCCCCCCCCCCTTTTTTTTTTGTTTTTTTTGAAGCATTTGAATTTGTTTCTACATTATTCTTCTGAAATCCTTCTCTGGCAAATCCAAAACCTGCTCTTCCTCTTGGGAGCCTTTGTCTGTCTCCAGCTCTTTTGTCTCAGTTACTCTTTGCTGGTTTTGGACATGTTTTGAGATCTTTTGTTTTTTCTTTGTCATTTCCAGTAGTTACGTGGGTTTTCAGTGCTTAGATGGATGTTTGTTGCTGTGTTATTAAGCTTACTGGGTGTCTCCTGGTGGATATGATCAGGAGATAGGCTTCCCTTTTTGCATATGATGCTTAGCAGCTGTTATTGGCTCTTGTCTCAATGGTGGTATGTTATGGGGTATGCTTGTAGCTTGGCTGTATGGCCATGATTGCTGTCTCTTCCTGGGTAATGTAGGGAGAAAAATCTCCCACCTCCAGAAAAATGTGTGATCATAAGGCCCAAAAGCAGAAGCAATATAAAAGCAGAGACAGAAACCACCACTTTGAAACAAAAATAAAACTGTGGCACCCTGGCCAGTTGCTGTGCTACACAGACAGTGTGTGTGTACCGTAGAAGCCTCCAGCAGTGGGTGTGGGTGTCCATTCGCTCAGGCCCCTCCTCTAGTTGCCACCATAGAGGTGCGTAGATAGATATTCAGAAATTAATGGGAGAAAGATTGTCTGCTATTTTTGTTCCTGAAGGTCAGTTGGGTATCTGTGTGTACACAGTGCAATTCTCGAAATAGTTGTGTCCTTTTATTTTGGGGTTTTACAGATTATTCCTATGGTTTGTCTTTCAGGCCAAACCTGCTTTTTTCTTGCTGGATAGGCTGGAATAAAGGGTCTCGCACAAGTTAACTTTAGGACTGGGACCCAGAGGCAGAAGTCATAAGCAGCATCCAGAGAATTTGCCCTTGGGACCAATGGGGCTCTTTCTCTTTGTGTCGTGGGAAGAATGTGGGCTCATCGCTGGACTTTTTTTTGGGTCACACCTACCCGCTTGAAGGTATCCGGGCTGGGCAAATAAGGCACGACAGAGAAGAGGAGGAAAAATGTGTAGAATCCCTCCACACCTCCTTTTGCAAAGTCACTGCCCCGTTTTTAGCACTGGTTCACTGTGCAGGTCTGTGTGTATCTCTGCCCTCTGAACTCTGCCTGGAAGGGGTGGCCACAGTGGGAGTCCCATGTCTCGACTGATTCCTAAATTGCAATATTTTCCTTTGTACCTTGATTTTTCCACTGGTGGCTGTGGGAAACTGACACCCTGCACCTTTTGCTAGAGGCAGAGCTCTGGTGCTGTTCTGTTAAAGCAGCTTCTTTGGGTTTTCAGCCCCTCCCTCATGGAGCCTGTCCTACCTCTGCTCTGCTGCCGCCAAAACTTGAAGTCCCAAGCATTGCAATTTGATATATAGTTGTTGGCCTTTTTAAAATTAAAGTAAGGAAAATATTCTGCTATCTTGGATTGTATTCCCAATGTCTCAGCATAGCACCTTTTTCATCTACGATTTGAGATATGTCACCCTTTCAAATGTATCAATTAATTCATAGTTGGATTTAGTTTTTTAATTTTTTGATTCTTTATCTTTTGTACCTGAAGGTCTATAGTTTTTAATATGCAAATAATGGACAGATTCAAAGGAACTAAGCACTGAGTATGATCCTGAATGTCTGTCCTTCCATTTCAGCTTGAGTTATGTATGTTAACCTGGTTTTTGACGTAATGAACCATTCCCTAAATAATGTTTTTATTTGAAAATTGATGAAAAATGTTTTTCATCACAAACATAACTTTTCTCAAAGGGTTCATGTAACAACTCTTAAAAATGCTTTTAGAAATAGAAGTATTATTATTTATGCTTTAGGTTTTTTTCTTTACTCCCTGTTTTATGAACTCTTTTCTGCAGCTACTAGAGAATCTGACGATGTGACACTCTAGGATGAGCACTGGACTGCTAACTGCAAATTTGGTGTCTCAAACCCACCACTGCACTTGAGAAACCCTATATGGGTTTGATATGAGTTGGAACAAAATGTTGGCCAGAAACATAGAGAAGAAAATCTGAAATGAGATCCTGTGAATTGCAAATCTTTTACAGGTCCACCTAGAAAACAGTAATAATAATTTTTGTGCTTCCATATTTCCCTAAAGGCCATTTATTAAATAATTAGTACATTATGCTAGCAATGTGTGTGTAGTTCTTAGAGGTACTTGAGCCATATGAACAAACAGCTTAGTCTTGTGAGAAGGCAGGTTCAGATATAAAGTCGTATATAAAGGAGGCCAGGAGTTCACAGATAAGGTTAAGGGAAATGACTATTTATGATGAAAGGAAGCAGCAGCCTTTTGTCACTCTGATTCAATTGGTACATTTGAGTTACTTCATATTTTATTGTCTCTTCAAAGACAGATGCCTATGTTGCATCATTTTGGAGTTGACTAAGAATGTTTTATTCGATAAACAGGACATTATTGTAGAAAGGAAATTAGGTATATAAGTTAAGCTCAGCAAACATTTCTTGAGTGTTTAATATTTGCCAGAAACTGCTCTTGTCCTTAGAGTGTAAAGATGAAAAAAGTATAGCTATGTGCCCTCAAGAAACTCAAACAAATGGCAGCTTGGTTTTTGATTATTAGAGTTAGTTTTACTCTTACACCAGTGTTATAGTCACATTGTATCTTGTATCGATTGATTTGGTGTCATTACTTTCAAAATACCAGAATTTTCCTTTTGCTGTAGAGGGACGTTGAAAGATTATCTGGAAAGCTACTTTGGGAACTGTTATTTAGTGTCACTGAGTTGGTTCCAGCTCATAGCGACTCTATGTAGGGTTTCCCAGGAGTGGCTAGTGGGTTTGAAATTGCGGTCAGCAGCCAAGGGCTTATCTACAGTGCTATACCAAGACTCCTCTTTGGCAATTAGTGCTAAGTAAATAAGACATTTTCTTGGATTATTTCTGCGGGTTTTATTTACACAATTAAAACAAAACTCACTGCATTACTTTCTTAATACACAGTGTTGTTGTTAAGTGTCATCAAGTTGCTTCTGACTCATACAATCCTGTATAGAGTTTCCAAAAACAGCTGATGAGCTTGAACTGCTGACTATGTGGTTCAAACCAACCTTGCCTTCTAGTGCATGAACCCATAGTGCCACACCAGAACTTCTAATACACATACTGATGGATATAAACACTTGTGGTTGTTAGGTGGTATTGTGTTGGTTCTGACTCACAGTGATCCTATGCACAACAGAAGGAAACATTGCCTGATCCTGCCCCATGTTCACAATTGTTATGTTTGAGTCCACTACTACTGCTGCCACTCTGTCAACTGATCTCCTTGCAAGAGGAATCTTCCACTTTTTCACTGACAGCTCTGGTAGCACAGTTAACGAGTTGGGCTGCAAACTACATGTTTAGCAGTTCGAATCTACCAGCTTCTTCTTGAGAGAAAGATTATGCTTTCTGCTCCCATAAAGATTTACAGCCTTAGAAACACTACGGAGTCTCTATGAGATGTAACCAACTTGAAGGCACATAACCACTACTGCCATTCGCCAAGAATGATGACCTTCTCCAAGGACTGGTCCCTCCTGATCACATGTCTGAAGCATGAGAAATAGAGTCTTTCTGTTTTGGCTTCTAAGGAACATTCTGGCTGTGCTTCTTCCAGCACAGATTTTTTTTTTTTCTTCTGGCAGCCCATAGTACTTTTAATATTATTCTCCATACCAGGAATCAATTACACCAATTCTTCTATAGTCTTCCTTAGTCACTGTTCAGCTTTCACATGCAAATGAGGTTATTGAAAATACCATGGCTTGTATCAGGCTGACTTTAGTTCTCAAGTGACACCTTTGCCATGGTGGACAGGTTTCAGCTGAGCTTCTAGACAAAGAGTAGGAAGAAGGAGAGACAAATTCCAAGTAATTAGCCACTGAAAACCGTTTGACTAGCAGTGTAACACAGCATCGCATTATTGAATATTGAAACATGATGAAGAGATCAGAATATTGTCAGATATAGTGCCAGAGAATGAGACCCTCAGGTTAGAAGGCATTCACATATGACTGGGGAAGAGCTACCTTTTCAAAATATAGTTGACCCTGATGATGCACATGGAATAAAGCCTTCAGGACCTTCTTTTGCTGATGGGGTTACAGCTCAAAATAAACAGTTTAAACATCCCCTAATAATTGGAACATGGAATGTACAAAGGATGAATTTAGGAAAATTGGAAATTGTCTAAAATGAAGTAGAACACATAAACATCAATATCCTAGGCATTAGGGAATTGACATGGACTGGTGATGTCCATTTTTTATCTGACAATTACATAGTTAACGGTGCTTAGAATGATAAAAAGGAATGATGTTGCATTTATCATACAAAAGAACACATTAGCAGCCTGGAATGGCTAGAGCAACAGAAGATGCATCTTCAAAGAAATATCATCAGGAAAAACCCAAAACAATAATGGCAGTTTGGCTACTACAAGAATAAGCAAGTTCTTTGCTGAGAAACCATCAAGGCAAGCAGTCAAGTTCCTTCAGGACAAAACTCCCTCTAAGATCGAAACTGAAAGGGAACACGTGAGCAGGCATGTAAGCTTTTGATAACCTCGTTGGTCTACTGGAGAGTGGAAGAGAGGGAAAGGCAGCAATGAAGTAACGGGCTGAGTTCAACCATGGTCCATAGACTCCTGTTGACCTGAAGATGAGCGAAAGAAGAGCAAGGGCTGGTTGGTCCAAAGTGAGACCTGGAGACATGTGAGTCCACAGTCAGGGACATAGCCACAGAGGGCTATAGCTGAGAGTGAAGCATCCAGCTGATATGAAGTGAGGGGAGATGCACAAGAACACCCAAACTTGCAAATACTACTCATTTGACCTAGCCTCAGTGGCTTGATTATCAGAACTTGACTAGAGGAAGATTAAAAAAAAAAATTTTTTTTGATAAAGGAAACAATGGTAAAATGCTAAAATTTGATGAATATGACCTATACTCATGGAGGTGTAGTAGCTGTAAATACCAACAGAGAGTGAAGGAGTCATCACATCAAGTATCAGTGCTATCCCCTCTGTACACAGGGGAGATAGGGATGGGCAACTTAGCCAATGGCTACCTAACATGTTGTTTTTGTTGGTACATGCCATCAAATTGGTACCGACTCATAGCAACCTTACGTACAGCAGAGTGAAACACTGCCCGATCCTGGGTGAACCTCACTATTGTTGCCACACTTGAGTCCATCGATGCTGCTACTTGGCCAATCCATCTCCTTGGGGGTCTTCCTCATTTCCTCTGACCTTTCACCTAACCAAACATGATATCCTTCTACAGCGACTGGTCCCTCCTGACAATATGTCCAAAGTATGACAGACTAGGAATAAAGAGTGACGAACCACTTCCGAATATTTAGTCACTGAAAACCTTATGAATAGCAGAGAAACGCTGTCAGATATAGTGCTGGAAAATGAGCCCTAAGGTTGAAAGGAACTCAAAATGCGACTGGGGAAGAGATGCCTCTTCAAAGTAAGAGCTGACCGTGATGACATGAATGGAGTAAAGTCTGTGGGAGAAAAGGCCCACAAGACCTTCATTTGCTGATGGGGCACACCTCAAAATGAAGAGTAACAGCTATAAACATACATTGAAAATCGGAACATGGAATGTACGAAGTATGAATCTGGGAAAATTGAAAGTTTAAAAAAAAATTAAATGGAATGCATAAACATCTATATGTTAGGCATTAGTGAGCTGAAACAGACTGGTATTGGCCATTTTGAATCTGACATCCACACGGCTGACTATGCTGTGAGTGACAAATTGAAGAGGAATGGTGTTACATTCATTGTCAAAAACAACATATCCAGATCACTCCTGAGGTACGACGCTGTCTGTGATAGGTTAACATCCATGTGCCTGCAGGGAAGCCGAGTTAATACCACTATTATTGAAACTTACACACCAACCACTAAAGCCAGTGAGGATGAAATAGAAGAATTCTACCAGCTTCTTCAATCTAAAATTGATCAAACATGGAATCAAGATGTATTGATCATTACGGGTGATTGAAATGCAAAGGTTGGGAACAAAGAGGAAGGTTCAATAGTTGGAAAATACGGCTTTGGTGATAGAAATTATGCTGGAGAACGCATGATAGAATTCT
>NW_006408689.1:4592362-4593102 GCF_000296735.1 Chrysochloris asiatica
CACTGTACCAAAAGAAAATGGTTAATGTTCAGCCGTTTCAAGAGGTAGCATATGATCAAGAGCCAATGATCCTGAAGGAGGAAGTCCAAGGTGCTTTGACGGATTTGGCAAAGAACCCAGCTCCAGGAATTGATAGAATAAAAATTGAATTCTTTCAAGAAAGTGAGGTGGAACAGGAGGCACTCACTCATCTGTGCCAAGAAATTTTGAAGACAACTATCTGGTCGACTGATTGGAAGAGATCCATATTTGTGCCCATTCCAAAGAGAGGTGACCCAAAGGAATGCGGAAATCATCTGCCAATCTCGTTGAAATCCCATGCAAGTAAAGTTTTGTTCAAGGTAATACAGAAAAGGCTACAATCATACATTGACAGAGAACTTCCAGAGGTTCAAGCCAGATTCAGAAGAGGCCGTCGAACGAGGGCTGTCATTGCTGATGTCTGATGGATCTTGGTTGAATGCAGAAAATATCAGAAAGATGTTCACCTGTCCTTTATTGACTACGCAAAGGCTTTTGATTGTGTGGATCATGACAAGCTATGGACAACATTGAGAAGTATGAGTATTCCAGAACACTTAATTGTACTCATGAGGAATCTGTACCTGGACCAAGAAGCAGTTGTAAGAACAGAACACGAGAACACTGAATGTTTTAGAATTAAAAAAGTGTGCGATAAGGTTGTATTCTTTCACCATACTTACTCAACTTGTATGTAGAGCAAATAATTCAAGAAGCTG
>NW_006408689.1:4593862-4598162 GCF_000296735.1 Chrysochloris asiatica
CAGTAGTGAAGTTGGCCCAGGATCAGGTAGTGTTTTGTTCTGCTGTGCATAAGGTCATTATGGATCAGTGCTGACTCGATGGCCCCTAACAACAATTGCTTACATCACTCTCAATGGAGAGAAACTGAAAGCCTTCCCTTTGCGAACAGGAGCCAGACAAGGATGCCCTTTGTCACCACTCCTATTCAATATTGTGCTGGAAGTTTTAGCCAGAGTTATATGACAAGATAGGCACATTAAAGGCATCCAAATTGGCAAAGAGGAAATAAAACTCTTTTTGCAGAGGATGTGATACTATACATAGAAAACCCCAAAGACTCAGTCAAAAGACTACTAGACCTCATTGGAAGATTCAGCAAAGTGGCAGGATATAAGATCAACATACAAAAATCTGTTGGATTTCTCTATAGCAAGCAACTACAATAGCCGCCCAAAGGATGAAATATTTAGGAATAAATATAACCAGAGAAACAAAGGACTTATACAAAGAAAACTACAAAACACTATTACAAGAAACCAAAAGAGACTTACGAAAGTGGAAGAACATACCATATTCCTGGATAGGAAGACTCAACATTGTGAAAATGTCAGTACTGCCCAAAGGAATTTACACATATAATGCAATCCCAATCCAGATACCAACTATATTCTTTAAAGAGATGGAAAAGACAATAACGTTATATAGAGCGGAAAGAGACCCAGGATAAGCAAAGCACAGCTTAAGAATAAGAACAAGGTTGGAGGTCTCTCACTCCCTGATTTTAAAGTTTACCACATGGCTACAGTGGTCAAAACAGCCTGGTACTGGTACAGTGAAAGATACATTGATCAATGGAACAGAATTGAGAATCCAGAAATAAACCCATCCGCATACAGCCAAATGAGTTTTAACAAAGTACCTAAGTACCTAGGCACATTGCATGGGGAGGAGATCATCTCTTTAACAAATGGTGCTGGCAGAACTGGAAAGCGATATGCAAAATAATGAAACAAAACCTTTACCTCATGCCCTATACAAAAACAAACTCAGCATGGATTAAAGATCTAAATATGAATCCCATAATTATGGAGGTCACCAATGAAAAAATAGGGACAAATGTGAAGGCATTAATTCAGGGCTTATACAGACTACCAAACATTTTGAAAAGTACACAAACAAAAGTAGACAAATATATGAGTGGGACATACTAAAAATTAAAAACTTATGTACATCCAAAGACTTCACCAAAAGAGTGAAAAGGAAACCCACAGAACGTGAAAAAATCTTTAGAAACGACATATCAGATAAGGGACTCCTTTCTAAAATATAGGAAACTATAACACCTCTACAAGAAAAAGACAAGTAATCCAATAAAAAAATGGGCATGGGACAGACACTTCACCAAGGAGGAGATCAGGGCAGACAACAAACACAAGAAGAAATGCTCACGATCACTAGCCAAAATAGAAATGCAAATCAAAACAACAATGAGGTATCATCTCACACCAGCAATAACAGCACAGAGCAAAAAAGCAGAGGACAACAAATGATGGTGAGGATGCGGAGAGATTGGGACACTTCTGCATTGCTGGTGGGATTGGAAAATGATCCAACCACTCTGGAAAGCAATATGGTGCTTCCTCAGAAAGTTGGAAATAGAAATACCTTATGACCCAGCAATTCCTCTACTTGGTATTTACCTACAAGAAATACAAGCCATAACACAAGTAGATCTGTGCACACTAATGTTCATAGGAGCACTATTTACAATAGCAAAAAAAAAAAATGGAGAGAACCAAAATGCCCATCAATTGAGGAATAGATAAACTGTGGTACATGCACACAATGGAATACTCTGCTACCTTGAAGAACAAGAAGAAAGCTGCAAATCATCTCATAACATGGATGAACCTTGAGTACATTATGCTGAGTGAAATTAGTCAGTCACAAAAGGAGAAATACTGCATGAGAGCATTATTGTAAAGGACTAAGAAGCAGAACCCACCCAAATGGGGAAAAAAATCTATATATATAATTGCCGATCACCAGGATGTATGGGATGAGAGGGGGAGGGGGGGAGGGGGGAAGAAAGAGCGCATGGTAGGGAATAGATATAGGAAAGCCTGATTGCTGGGGAGTGAGGGCTGGCAGTACACAAGAGGGTAGAGGGAAAAAGAAGAACAAGGTGGACAGGAGAACAGTTGGGCAGGTTTGCATGGGCTAGGTGGGACAGGAGGTAAATGAAGATGTATGCACAACCTTGGAATAACAGGGCTTCAGGATACAAGGATAGAGGCATGGCTTAAAAGGGGAAAAGTTAGGATGCTTGGCTGTCTTTTGAATCTTGGTTTCCCTTGCCTACCGTTGTGAAATAGACACTTGGGTATGGGGGGAGAGGAATAGCCAGAAGCATCACAACAGAAAACATGTAAGTCTGGTTTCAGCTTATAACTGACTGAAAATACCTTGAGGGGAGCTGGCAGTTGCCCAGACCCAAAATGGTGGTGGTGGTGGTGGTGGTGGTGTGCTAAAAAGGCAAGTAATGACTGGCTTACAAGCTTTCAAGAGGGAGCCTAGCTCCAGATGGAGCCAGGGGTAGGCAGAACCTCCACTCATTGATTTCTATTCTGTTGGGACCAGGCTGAGGAAAGGAAATGGTGATAAGACTCTTGTGGTACAACAGTGAATACCTGCCATCAGGACTGACTGAGGGTCAGAAATGTAGAGGCAGAATTTTTTTTTTTTTTTTTGCAAAAGGAGGAGATTGATTGAATTTGTAGCCCAGGAGTGGAGGTCCCTGGGACCATCAAGCAAGAAGAGTGAAAATGAGACCCTACTGAGAGAGGTAGTGAGGCCAGGCATGGAGACAGACATGATGGAGTGGACTGATGGAGAATGGCTGGGGACATGGGACTCATGGAGGGAGAGGAGCTGTTTGCTGACAGCCAGGGGTGGCGGGCCTGTGTGGTGTATCCTTTGGTTATTTGATGATGCATGGAGGGGATTGTAATCATTGCAGTGAAATGTAATACGATAGGATGAATGTGAATCTGAAGTGGGACAGAGGCAAATAATGATGCATGCACAACCTTGGAACAACAGGGCTCTGGGATACAGAGATTGAGACATGGTTGGAATAGGGAAAAGGGGGGAAACAATGTTAAGATGCTTGGCTGTCTTTTGAATCTTGGTTTCCCTGGCATACAGCTATAAAATAGTCACTGGAAGGGGAGAGAAAGGAATACCCAGAAATACCACCATAGAAAGCTTGTAAGTTCATCTTCTGCCTATAACTGATTGGAATACCTAACATTGGGCAACAATGTGCCCAGCAAAGGAGGCTTCCTGTGGAGCCTCTGCATTACACAAGACCATAGGTGGAATCCTGAACAGCATCTACACTTCAGGGTAAGCAGTTTGAAAATATCACCTGTTCCGTGGGAGAAAGATGAGGTGTTCTGCTTCTGTAAAGATTTACAGCCTCAGAAACCCTGTGCAGGATCACTATGAGTCGAAACCGACTCCACAGTACTTAACAACAACAACAACAACAACAATCAATATATATTAACTGCTTGCTTGATCAATTTCAGACTGAAGCAGTTCATAGAATTCTTCAATTTTATCATAACTGGCTTTACTTTTTGGTGCATCAATTTGACTAAAACAGGTATTATCCGGTCTGCCTTGTTGTTGAGTGTCGTACAGCAGTTTCTAACTCATAGTGATCCTCTAAAGGATTTCTGGTAAGCTTGAAACCCTGACCTTATGGTTCAAACCAATATTACAATTCAGCGCTTTATTTTGGTGCATATATTTGAGAAGTAGTGGTATTAACTTGTCTGTCTTGTAGGTGTTTGCATATTATCATATTACAGACAGTGTTGTACTTCAAGTTTCATTACAATGATTATAATCCCCTCCATGTCCCATCTGTTAAGGGTATTTCTCTCTATTCATTTAGCTTTTTTTTTTTTTAAACACAACACCAAAGGGCATATTCAGCAAGTCTGCCTCCTGGCCGGAAGCTATCAGTCCCTCTCTTATTTATTATTAATTTTTATTGTGGATTGAGTGAAAGTTTACAGGGCATATCATCAGTTTTACATTCAACAAATCATATATCTTGTTTCACTACAAAGATTATAATCCCCTCCATGTGCCATCAGTTAACAGTATGTCTCTTTGTCCACTTTAGCTTTTTAAGAAATAGAGTGGTAACAAAGGGCATGCTTGTCTGGTTCCCATTTGTAGAGGGAAGGCTTTCAGTTTCTCTCCATTGAGAGTGATGTAGGCTCTTGGTTTTGTATATATGCTCTT
>NW_006408689.1:4598439-4611963 GCF_000296735.1 Chrysochloris asiatica
TATTTATATGGGGATTACATGGATTGTTTTTCTAATGTTGAATCATCCTTGCATCCCTTTTATGAAACCCAGTTGGTCATGATGCATTATTTTTTTGATGTGCTGTTGGATCTTGTTGGCTAGGATTTTGCTGAGAATTTTTGCGTCTACGTTCATGAGGGATATCGGTGTATAGTTTTCTATTTTAGTGATGTCCTTCTCTGGTTTTGGTATGAGGGTTATGCTTGCTTTATAAAAAACATTAGGGAGTTTTCCATCCTCTTTTATATTCTGGAATAATTTGAGTAGAATTGGTGACAGTTCTTCCCTGAATATTTGGTAGAACTCACTCGTGAAGCCATCTGGGCCTTGACTTCTATTGGTTCAAAGTTTTTTGAAGACCTAATCAATTTCTTCTTTTGTTACGGTTTTTTTCAATCTTTGTGCTTCATTCTGAGTAAGTTTAGGTAGTTCATGTTTTTTAGAAATATATCCATCTCTCCTAGGTTTTCGAATTTGTTGGAGTACAACTCTTCATAGTATTCTGTTATTATCCTTTTGATTTTGTTAGGTTCTGTTGTGAAATTTCCTTTGTGGTTTCTAATGCGAGTTTTTGTGTCTTTTCCCTCTTTTCTTTTGTTAGGTTTGCCAGTGGCTTGTCAATTTTATTAATCCTTTCAAAGAAACAGCTTCTTGTCCTGTTGATACTTTCTATAGTTTTTCGATTTTTCATCTCATTTATTTCTGCTCATCTCTTTATTATTTCCTTTCTTTTGGTGACTATAGGTTCCCTCTGCTGGTCTGCTTCCAATTGTTGGAGAGTGTGTGTTAATGTGTTAATTTTGGTTCTTTCCTCTTTTTGGATTTGCCCTTGTATAGCAATAAATTGTTGCTGTGTCCCAAAGATTTTGGTATGTTGTATTTTCATTCTCGTTTGTTTCTAGAAACTTTGTGAGTTCACGTTTAATTTCTTCTTTTACCCAGTGGCTTTTCAGCAGGGTGTTGTTCAGTTTCCATGTATGCGACTTAATTTCCTTGGTCGTCTTATTGTTGATTTCTAGTTTTATAGCATTGTGGTCTGATAAGATGCTCTGTAGAATTTTGATGTTTGTCAATTTATGGAGGCTTGCTTTGTGGCCTAACACATGTTCACTTCTTTAAAATGGTCCATGTGCACTGTAGAAGAATATATCTTGTGCTGCTGTTGGATTGAATGCTCCGTATATATGTATGAGGTCAAGTTGGTTTATTGTGTTGTTTAGTTCCTTTGTAACTTTTTGGGTTTCTTTTTGGTTGTTCGGTCCCTTTTCGAAAGTGACTTGTTAAAATCTCCCTCAATAATTGTAGGTTTATGTATTTCTTTCTTCAATTCTAGTAAAGTTTGCTTCATGTATCTTGGAGCTCTTTCATTGAGAGTGTGGATATTTATTATGGTTATGTTATCTTGCTCAATTGACCCTTTGATTAAGAGATAATGTCCTTTCTTGTCTCTTATGCTGATTTTTATCTTAAAGTTTACTTTGTTGGATATTAGTATTGCCACTCATGCTTATTTATTGTTGCAGTTAGCTTTGTATATTTTTTCCATCCTTTAACTTTTTAGTCTGTTTTTGTCTTTGTGTGTAAGGTGTGTCTCTTGCATAAAATCTCTCAGCATATTGAAGGGTCTTGTTTTCTTATCCATTCTGTCACTCTCTGTCTTTTCGCTGGTGTATTCAATCCATTGACATTCTATGTAATTATCAATGTTGTTGTTGTTATGTGCCATGGAGTTGGTTCCGATTCATGGTGACCCTGTACAGGGTTTCCAAGGCTGTAAATCTTTACGGGAGCAGAAAGCCTCATCTTTCTCCCATGGAACAGCTGGTAGTTTCTAACTGCTGACCTTGAGGTTTGCAGCCTGACTCATATCCACTACGCTACTAGAACTCCTTATCGATAGATATGAGTTAATTGCTGCCATTATGTTACTTTTTTGGTAGTGCTGTTCGTTCTTTTGTTCTGCATGCCTTCTTGTGTTGGGTTTGTGGTTTTTGTGCTATTTCTTGTTTGCTTTTTTGTAGTTTTCATGTTTGCTTGTTCTGCTTGGAAGTTCATTTTTATGGTAAGTTGTGAAGTATTAACTTTCTTTGGGGTTACCTTATAGTCTACTAACTTTTCTCTCCCTTTAAAAGAGTTCATTGCATCCTGTACTTTACCTGATATCCTCACCACCTTGATCTCTGTTGCTACGCTTGTCTCTTTAACATTGATATAATTTTGTTCTTTGGTTGACCTTCTAGCTCCCTTGAGTTCGTTGTTATAGTCTTGTTCTGTTTTGGACTCTACTATCTGTTCACTCAGTTCCAGGTGGTGGTGCCGCACTTGTCCATCTCTGGTTGTTGTCTGTTTTTGTTTGTTTATAGTCCACAGAACTCCCTTTAGAATGTTTTGAAGTTTTGTGTTGGTTTTGATAAAATCTCTCAGATTCTGTTTATCGTGGAATTGTCTTGATTCCACCATCATATGTGATTGACAGTTTTGCTGGATAGATGATTCTTGGTTGGCAGTTTTTTTTCTTATAGGTGTTTGTATATGTCTCCCCAGTGCCTTCTTGCCTGCATGGTTTGTTCTGAATAGTCAGAGCTTAATCTGATTTGCTTGCCTTTATAAGTGACGTTTTTCTTCTCACTGGCCGCTTTTAGGATTCTCTCCTTGTCTTTGATTTTGGAGAACTTGATTATTATATGTCTTGGTGACTTTCTTTTGGGTCTATCCTTCCTGGGGTACATTTGGCTTCTTGAATGCTTATCGTCTCATCTTTCAAGATGTTAGGGAAATTTTCTTCCAGAAGCTCTTCAGCTATCTGTCTCCTCTGTGGACTTCTCTGATTCTTCCTGTTCCAGAACAATGTAATTCTTACGTTGTTCCTCTTTATGTTATCCAGCATGAATCTTAGACTCTCTTCAGATGTTTTTATCTTTTTTTCTGCTTGCTCTTCTATCTTAGCAGTACTGAGAGATTTGTCTTCCAGCTCGCTAGTTCTGGCTTCCATCTCCTTTCTTCTGCTCCTCTCCCCTTTCAGTGTATTGTCCATTTCTGATATTTTATTATTAATCATCTGGACCTCTTTTTTTAGGTTTTGAATTGTTTCCAATGCTGTATCAATCTTGTTTGATTGCTTTTGTAGTAATTTCCTGACTTCTTCCTTGTTTTCCCCCCCCCCCCCCCCCCCCCCCCCATTTTGGAGCATTTGAATTCGTTTCCATATCATTATTCTGAATTGTTTCTCAGGCATATCCCAAACCTGCTCTTCCTCTTATAGAAAGCCCCCATCAGTCTCCAGCTCATTTGTTACAGCTGCTTGCTTCTGGTTTTGGACATGTTTTGATATTGTTTGTTTGTTGTTTGTCATTTCCAATAGTTATATGGTTGTTGTTTTTTTAATGCTTAAGTGGGTGTTTGTTATTAGGCTTACTGTGTGTCTCCTGGTGAATATTATCAGGACATAGGCTTCCCTTTTCACATGTAATGCTTAGCAGGTGTTGTTGGCTCTTGTCTCAATGGTGGAATATTATGGAGTATGCTTAGAGCTTGGCAATATGGCCATGATTGCTGTCTCTTCTTGGGTAGTTTAGGGAGAAAAAGCTCCCGCCTCCAGGAAAGATGTGTGATTAAAAGGAATAAAAGCAGAAGTAATATAAATGTAGAGACAAATACCACTACTTTGGAACAGAAATAAAGCTGTGGTTGACTGTCTCGTGCTACACAGGCAGTGTGTGTGCACGGTAGAAGCTTCAGCAGTGGGTTAGGGTGTACGCTCGCTCAGGCCCCTCCTCTAGTCACTACAGTAGAGGTGCACAGGTAGATATTGAGAAGTTAACAGGAGATAGATTGTCCATTATTTTTGTCTCTGAAGGTCAGTTAGGTGTCTGTGTGTGCACAGTGCAATTCTTGAGATGGTTGAGTCCTTTTATGTTGGTGTTTTACAGATTATATTATAAGGGTACTGCACAGGGAGTTCAGGTAGCACAGCGGCCACGAATGGTGCCGCGAACTGCAAGGTCAATAGCTCAAAACCACCAGCCGCTCCGTGGGAGAAAGGCGAGGTGCTCCACTCTCCCAAAGACCTACAACCCCCAAAACCCTGCACAGGACCGCCTAGAGTTGGAACCAACTCCAAGGCACACAGCCACCAAGGGTCTTGCACAAATCAATCTTAGGGCTTTGTCTCTGCAGCTGACATCATTAGTGGTCGCCAAGCTCGTTCTCTCTGTACCATGTGGAAGATGCGGGGTTAGGGCTGTTTTTTAGGGGTGCACCTCCACCTGCCTGTTGGCCTCCTGGATGAGTGAAGAAGGCGCCCCAGGGAAGATGTGGGAGAATTGTGTAGCGTCTCCTGTGCTTCTTTTTTAAGTGTCTCTGCACCGCTTTTAGAGCCAGTTCACTGAGAGGGAATGGCTGTAGTCCCGCCCTCTAAACTCTGCCAGAGCAGGGTGACCACAGAGGGAGTCCCATCTCCAGATTCCTAACTTGCAGTATTTTCCTTAACATCATGATTTTGTCATTGTGAATGTGGGAAGCTGACGACCTGGACCTTATGGTAGATCTGGAGCTCTGGAGTTGTTCTGTCAGTGCTTCCTACGTGAGATCGCAGACCATCCAGCGTGGAGATTTCCCTTCCTTTGCTGTGGCCGAAACCAGAAGTCTCTTCTTTTTTTATTGTCTGTTCTTGTTGGTTCTCAGTCCACAGAACTCCCTTTAGGATGTTTTATAGTGTAGGGTTGTCTTTGGCAAAATCCCTTAGCTTCTGTTTATCCTGGAATGTTTTGATTACACTGTCTTATTTGATTGATAGCTTTGCTGGATAAAGGATCCTTGGTTGGCAATTTTTTTCTTTCAGCGTTTTATATATGTCTCCCCATTGCCTTTTTGTTTGCATGGTTTCTGCTGAGAGATCTGCTTTGCCTGGTATTGTGTTTTATTGCTGACGGCGACCTTCACTGTACCTCCACCCTAGCCGCCATCAAGTCCCGCAGATCCAAGATCATCTTTGAAGGTCTTCTTTTTTTAAATGTTGCTGTTAAGTGCCATGGAGTCAGTTTCGACTCAGTGACCCTCTGTAGGGTTTCCTGTAGCTGGTGGGTTTGAGCTGCCAACCTTGTGGTTTACAGTGTAGTGTTGCTCCTTCAGCACCACACCAGAAGTCCCTTTTTTTCTTTTTTAAATATCAAACTATAAATCTTACCTGAAACTGTAGTAAGACTGTGTTATCCTTACATTTTAGGTACTCATATCCATTCTTTGGAAGTGCAGCCCCCATTATGACTAATCCTCCTGTAGAAGTTCGTAAAAACATGGAAGTGTTTCTACCCCAATCTTACTGTGCATTTGATTTTGCAACTATGCCTCATCAGCTGCAAGAAACCTTTTTAAGGTAATGTATATACTATGTATATGAAATTATTTTCTTAAAAACAGGTCTTGAAGATTTACACATATTAAAAAGAGGAATCCTTACAGGTTTAGATCCAAAGCAGATTCAAGAAACAAATTTACTAGTTAAGTCTGACATTGTTTGCTTGTACTACAGAGCTTTATGTGATCATAAGGCTTTTCCCGATTTTCATGTTATTATTTGCCTAAAATTGGATATTTGAACTTTGTAAAAACAGTGTATGATTAACATGGTAGTGTTTCATAATGATAAATAATTAAGAATTAATCATTGCTGTTTTATTGAATGTCATATACAAGGGTAAGTCAAAAAGTATTGCTACTAATGTTTCATTTAATGCATGTATGGGTTTACTCCAAGCACAATGTCTCTGTGCATGTCTCTGCATTCAGTGGATGTCTGCAGACAAGTTCTCTCTAATATACTTGTCTTAGTGTCAGTAAAGGTGCCTTCAAAAACACGTCCAAGAACATTAGAATCCAAGGGAATCTTCTGGGCCAGTTCAATTTAAGACAGAGAGGTTAGCTTAGAAGGTGCAGCAACTGTTTTTTGGATTCCAAAGGAGTGATCTTGGTAGATTTTCATGAAGGACTCAGGATGATCACAGGGTCTGATTAGAAACAGGCCATGAAAGCTGTGCTGAGGAATTTTTTTTTCCTTGTGACAATGCACTTGCTTATTCTGTAAGGGTAACAAGGGCTTTCCTAT
This sequence comes from Chrysochloris asiatica, assembly GCF_000296735.1. Classification (NCBI taxonomy): domain Eukaryota; kingdom Metazoa; phylum Chordata; class Mammalia; order Afrosoricida; family Chrysochloridae; genus Chrysochloris; species Chrysochloris asiatica. Next base: position 4,604,564 of record NW_006408689.1, read on the forward strand.
GAGATTTGTTTTTTTTTGTGTGTGTGTGTGTGTGTATGAGTGAACCTTATTCCACCTACCCTACAGCCTTGATCTTGACCCTACATAGTCTCTGGTTCACAAACTCAAAGAACATTGAAAAGGAACACAATCTGAGTCCTACAAGGATATTAAAACTGCCATTTTGATGTGGTATAATTGGAGAGCACAGAATTCTTGAGTGAAGGGTTAGATGGAAAAACTGCCTTCAGAAATTATAGACCTAGATGGAAGGTACGTCAACAAATGAAAGTTTCTTCACATTTTAGTATTTTCATTTAATAAGATTTCTATAATTTTATAGCAATACTTTTGATGTATCCTTGTGTTATTTACGTTTTCTGTTGTCTTCATATGCACACTGGAGGTTTTAACCCAACTATCTGAAATTGATTTAGGGGTGAAAATGAAATCTATGAAATGTCTTTTTTCTTTCTCATTATCACAGTTCAAATTTGTGTATTTTTAAACAAAAAAATGAAAAGTAATAAAAAATGATTTAATCGTTTTTAGGAATGATTGTTTTTTGAAGGGTTTTATTTATTGAAAGGAAAAATACCTGCAATTGAATCTTTAGCAGTTGTGTATTAGATGACATTGCACTACTACATTAAGAGAATTCAAAGATATTAGTTCAGGAAAGAATTTAGTTCAGAGTTGATAGGTGTAAATACGTATTTCTCTCTTCTGTAGGATTCCATTGCTGGTTGAGTTATGGCACAAGGATAAAATGAGTAAAGATTTACTTCTGGGAATCGCAAGAATCCAGCTTTCCAACATTTTTTCTTCAGAGAAAACCCGCTTTTTAGGCGCTGATGGTGAACAGTGTTGGCGACAAACTTACAGTGAAAGTGTGCCTGTTATGGCAGCACAAGGGTAATATAGTTTGTTTTGTTTTTAGTGAAGTTAATGATTCTGATTAACTAACCACAGCTATAGTCTTTTTATCTTTTTTCTACTCTGCTGTGACCTGTTGGTCATAGATCCCTGTTTGTTCTCTAGTTTTCTGATATTCATTGTACCTTCTCAAAGTACTCTGTGCTGTTATAATGCTAGTAATTACTCAAGCTGTTGACGTTTCCTTCTTCCCTCTAGTCTTATTAGCTTGGCAATATTTTATTCAGAGATTAATCTGCTTTCTTATTTAGTAATTAGTTATTAGTGCTGGTGTGGCACTGTGGGTTAATGCACCAGATTGCAAAGCCGTTTGAACTGCAAGGTCGGTGGTTCAAGCTCATTAGTCGCTCCTTGGAAACCCTATACAGGGTCGTTATGGGTCGGAACCGACTCGACGGCACCTAACAACAACAACAACAACAACTTAGAGTTAAATTTATATATAGTTTTTCTTTTTCTTAGTTTTTTTTGTGTGTGAATTAAGTGATAGTTTACATGGGAGAACATTAGTTTTACATTCATCAAATCGTATTCCGTTTCATTGCAAAGATTACAATCCCCTCCATGCATCATCAAACAACTAAAAGGTACTTTTACATTGGACTGTGACTTCTTTTACTTGAAAAATATTTTTACTTCTACTTTAAATATAAAGTTTGAGAATGTTGTAAATGTTTGGCAGTCAGAAGCAGTCTCTGAAATAATTTGTTGCTACTTTTTCTGTATCATATGCCTTTTATGTCATAGTACATAGAAAGAAAACTTTATAAAAAGCTTAGATCTACAGAACAAGTATTATTAACATTCTCTTCCTTATTCTTCTTTGTCCCTAGTCACTTCCAGAGACTGAAGTGACTTGGAGATCAGGCAACTAGGTTTTTAGAAAATCAAAAATTATGGTTAACTGAAAATTATTTTTGTTTCAACTCCTGTTATTAGAAATCGGTCCAAAAATTTAGTATGCTTTTCTGCATCCATAAATATAATATGAAAATAATTTAATTATTAATAATTGAGTAACTTAATTGAATTGAATAATTAATATTACTGAGTCTCAATATTAGCATTTACTGAGCTCTGGTAGCGTAGTGGTTACGAATCGGGCTGCTAATCTATGGTCAGCAGTTTGAAACTACCAGCTGTTCCACGGGAGAAAGAGGAGGCTTTCTGCTCCCGTAAAGATTTACAGCCTTGGAAACCCTGTACAGGGTCACTATGAGTCAGAACCGACTCCACGGCACATAACAACAACTTTAACTGTAGACAGAAAGTTTTAGATTTCTCTAAGTAATTACTTCAGATATACCCAGAATTTCAAATGTGGTAGTGTTTTGTTTTACTTCATTCATTTTTTCTGATACCTGTGAAATTAGAATAAGAAAATTCAAAAGTTTACTAAGAGTAACGGGTTTTTTTTTGATGCATCCATATTTTGTTTGATGATTTATGTAATATATTTGATTTATACAAAACAATGTTTGCTGATATTTTATTTTCTCGTAACATTTTTGTCTTGTTTTTGCTTAATGATAAATGCTACACATGGTTCTATGTTGCAGGGATATACTTGTTATTATAAAAATGACATGTAACTGACCTAGCAATTTCAATGAGACACTGTATATGTCTAGTAAAAGATTTATATACAAGTGTGTTCATCTCAGCAAAAATGAAGAAAAAAAAAAGAATCTATATAATCAAGAGTGGGGAAATTATTAAGGAGCTCTGGTAGCGTAGTGGTTACGAATCAGGCTACTAATCTCATTGTTAGCAGTTCGAAACTACCAGTGTCTCCGTGGGAGAAAGATGAGGCTTTCTGCTCCTGTAAAGATTTACAGCCTCGGAAACCCGGTACAGGGTTGCTGTGAGTCGGAACTGACTCCGCGGCACATAACAACAACAACAGAGGAATTATTAAATCTGTTGAGTTATTTCCAATTCATAGCAGACCTGTGTACTAAAAAACATAACTGCTCAATCCTTTGCTAGCCTCACATTTTTTGCTATGCTTTAGTCCATTATTGCAGCCAGTGTGTAATCAATTCCATCTTATTGAGGGTCTTCCTCTCTAAAGTTGACTCTACCAAGCATGATATCTTTCTCCAGGAATTGGTCCCTCCTGATACAATGTTCAAAGTAAACAAGATCAAGTCATGCCATTCTCCCTTCTAAGGAACATTCTGACAATATTTATTCCAAGACAGATTTGTTCCTTCTTCTGTCAGTCAGTGGTATTCTGAACATAATTCTCACCGACACCATAATGCAAAAGAATCCATTCTTCTTTGGTCTTTTTTTATTCATTGTCCAGCTTTTGCATGCATATGAGCTAATTAAACATACCATGGCTTGGGTCAGGTGCACCTCAGTCCTCAAGGTAATCTTTGCTTTTTAACACTTCCAAGAGGTCTTTTGCAGCAGATTTTATCCAATGTAATATGGCATTTTGTTTTATTTTTTGACTTTTTATCGTGATTTGGGTAAACATTTACAGAGAATTAATTTTCCATTCAGCAGTTCATACACTTTTTATTTATTATATTGACTGTAATTCTATAATATTAAAGCATTCATCCAATCATTCATCAAAATCTTACATTTTCTCCCTGTTTCTCATTTCCATTTGTTCTTCTTTCTTATCTTTTGCTGTCTTCTGATCTTTGTCTCTGGGCCAGTGCTGCCGTTTTGAACTTTTATGACTTGATTGTTCTAAGGAATACTCACCTCCCTGGTGTTATTATTCACCTTATAGACCTGTGTATTGCTTGGCTGAAAGTTGAATCACAGGTTTGGATTTCAGTTTCATGCCTGAAGAGTGACTAAGGGTCATAGTCTCAGTGTTTCACCAGTCTCTTTCCGACTAACAAGTCTAGTCTTTTTTATGATTTTGAGTTTTGGTCCACATTTTTCTCTTATTCTATCTAAAGGGATCCCTTTTTTTAGCAGTCAACAGTGGTTGGCTAGTACCATCTAGATAGTCTGACATCAGCTCTTTCATATTCATTGCCCAGCTTTTGTATGCATATGAGGCAATTGAAATTACCATGGTTCTGGTTAGGTTCACCTCAGTCCTCAGTCCTGCATATTGTAGGTCAATAATGAGTCCTGGTGTGTCACTGTAGGATAATGCACTGGATTGAAAAGTCTGTGTGAACCACAAGGTCAGCGGTTCAAATTTACCAGCTGCTCATTGGAAACCCTATACAATAGAGTCATTATGATTCAGAACCAACTGGAAGACACTTAACAACAAACAACAAACGAATCTTGCAGTCCTGATGCTGTATTCTTCTTTATATTGTCCAGCTTCTTGGACAATTTCCTTAGCATATAGATCAAATAACTATGGTGAAAGGCGATGTCCTTGATGCTCACTTTTCTCATTTTAAAACGCCATAATATCTCATTATGCTGTTTGAATGACTTCCTCTTTGTCTTTGTTAAGGTTCTGCATGAGCACTATTAATAGTGTTTGGAATTCTAATTCTCTGAAATTTGTTATAATCTATACTTTTTGTATAACAAATTGTATAATTTGTTATAATCTACACTTTTGAATGCCTTTGAATAAAACACATGTATTGTCTGATATTCTTTCTGGTTTTCTCCAGTTTCAGCCACAATTTATCAGACATCAGTAATGATACTATTCATTCCACAGCCTCTTCTGAAACCAACTTGAATTTCTGGCAATTCCCTTGTTATACTGTTACAATTATTCATGAATTATCATCATCAAAATTTTACTACATGTGATATTAATGATATTGTTTGATAATTAAAAACTTTTTTTGGACTATTTTTCTTTGGAATGGGCACATATATGGGTTTTCTTCCAGTCAGCTGTCCAGGTAGCTAGAACTGTCTTCCAAATTTCTTGGCAAATTGATGAGTGGGTACTTCCAGCATTGCACCAGTTTGTACAGGCATCATGATTTGTGTTCTGTAGGTTTCTGGAGCTTTGATTTCTGCCAATGCTTTCAGTGCTGCTTGAACTTCTTCCCTCTGTACCATAAATTCTTGATCGTATGCTACCTATTGGAATGTTTATTTGGATGGTGACCAGTTCTTTTTGGTACAGTTACTATGTATTCCTTCTATTGTCTTTTGATGTTTCATGTATTGTTCAAAAGTTTGTCCATAGAATATTGCAAATTGAGGCTTGGATTTTTTTTTTTTTTTCTTCTCCCCAGCTCTTTCACTGTAAGAATTCTGAGTGTGTTCTTCCTGCTTAGTTGCCTATCCCCAGGTCTGCACATTTCAGTATAATATTCTACTTTGTCTTCTCAAGCTGCCCTTTGGAATCTTTTGTTTAGCTCTTTTACTTCATCATTTCTTCTGTTTGCTTTAGCTACTCTGTGTTCAAGAGCAAGTTTCAGAGACCTTTCTGACATTCATTTTGATCCTTTCTTTCCTGTCTTTTTAATGAACTTTGGCTTTCTTCATGTATAATATACTTGCTGTTATCCCACAGTTAGTCATTAGAGTTCTGTGCATTAAGTTTATTCTTGAGATGGTCTCCTAATTCAGGTGGGATATACTAAAGATCTGTACCTGGACCAAGAGGCAATTGTTCGAACAGAACATGGGAACACTGAATGGTTTAAAATTTAAAAAGGTGTGCGACAAGGTTGTATTCTTTTACCATACTTATTCAACTTGTATGCTGAGCAAATAATCTGAGAAGCTGGGTTTATCTGAGCAAAATGAAGGCTTTGACAAGTTCAGTTTTTTTCTCCATTTATGTGGATACTGTTTGTTGGTCCAGTGGTCAGAATTTTTGTTTTCTTTATATTGAGATGCAACCTATGCTGAAGACTGTGGTCTTTGATCTTCATCAATAAGTATTTTAAGTCCTCTTTGATTTCAGCAAGCAAGCTTGTATCATCTATCTGCACATAGCAGGTTGTTAATGAGTCTTCCTCAAATCCTGATGTCACGTGCTCTTCTTCATGTAATCCAGCTTCTCAGATTATTTGCTCAGCATACAGGTTGAATAAGTATGGTGAAAGAATACAACCTTGTCGCATACCTTTCTTAAATTTTAAACCATTCAGCGTCCCATGTTCTGTTAGAACTACTGCCTCTTGGTCCAGGTACAGATGCCTCATGAGCACAATTAAGTGTTCCGGAATACTCATACTTTGCAATGTTGTTCATAGCTTGTCATGATCCACACAATCGGAAGCCTTTGCATAGTCAATAAAACACAGGTAAACATCTTTCTGACATTCTCTGCTTTCATCCAAGATCCATTAGACATCAGCAGTGATATCCCTCATTCCACGTACTCTTCTGAGTCCGGCTTGAACCTCTGGAAATTCTTTGTCAATTTATGCTTGCAGCCGTTTCTTTATTAGCTTTAGTAAAACTTTACTCGCATGGGATATTAAAAGAGATTTTCCGATGATTTCTGCATTCCGTTGGGTTACCTCTCTTTGGAATGGGCACAAATATGGATTTCTTCCAATCAGTCAGCCAGATAGTTGTCTTCCAAATTTCTTGAAAGCCATGCTACTGGTACTTTAAATTCCAGCAGGGCATATCCAAGGTAGACAGGCTTCAGCTGAGCTTTCAGATTAAGATAGACTAGGAAGAAGAGGAGGTGGACTACTTCTGAATGTTTAGGCACTGAAAATCTTATGAATAGCAGTAGATCAGCACCAGAATATTGAATATTGAAACATGGTGAATAGAACCAGAATATTGTCAGATATAGTGCCAGAAAATGAGCCCCTCAGGTTGGAAGGCACTCAAAATGTTAAGAATGCCTTAGTCTTAAAACTTACGAGGTGAAGAAAATACTTAAAATATTCCAAACCAAGGAACCAAATACCATGAGGTTTGGTTGTACATTTTATCAGCTACTTTTTTTTTTGATAATCAGTTTTGTAAAAAATCATACAACTTCTGAAGGAAGAGCTGCCTCTTCAAAGTAGAGTTGATTGTGAGGATGCTAATGAAGTAAAATTTAGGGAACATAATTTGCTGAGGGGGCACAAGTCAAAATGAGGGGAAACAGGTGTAAACATCCATCAATAATTGAAATATGGAATGTATGAAGTATGAATCTGGGAAAATTGGAAGTTGTCAAAAATGAAATGGCATGCATAAAGATTGGTATCATATGCATTGTTGTTGGTAAGTACCATGGAGTCAGTTCCGACTCATACTGACCCTGCACAGGGTTTCCGTGGCTGTAAATCCTTACGGGAGCAGAACACATCATCTTTATCCCACAGAAACGCTGGTAGTTTCGAACTGCTTACCTTGAGGTTGGCATCCCGACTCGTAACCACTATGCTACCAGAGCTGAAATCTACTGGTAGTGGCCATTTTAAATCTGAGCAAGTATAGTCATAATGCTCCTTAGAAGCCAGTATGGCCAGACTTCATATCTCATACCCAGGACATATTATCAGGAGGGATCAGTTCCTGGAGAAAGTTATGATGCTTGGTGGTGAGTCAACAAAAAAAGAGGAAGA
>NW_006408689.1:4612144-4617859 GCF_000296735.1 Chrysochloris asiatica
TATGCATTAGTGTATTTTATAGGAATTCACAACCACATTTTTATAGAGCACTTTGTATATTTACCTTGTGCTGCCCAGCTGTCACTCTTCTATTCTTTAGTCAGACTCATTTCTGTTCTAACAGATTAAGAATCTAGTAGAAAAAAATCATATTTTTAAATTAATGTTTATGACATGAGGAAATCTGATATTAGTAGGAAGAATGGATAAAATTATCTTAACATGCCAGTGTATACATTGTATATACATATATATGAATCATAGATAGTAAGAATAAAAACGAAATGTTAGCACTGATTACCTGTGGGTGTGACGTTTTAAATTTCTCCTTTATAGTTTTTCATTTTTGCAAGGAATCTGTAGCTATTCCATACCTTTTTATAGTATATGCTTATATATAATTCTTAGGTGTTTGTGATGATCAAATAAAATCAGGTATACGGAAGATCTTGAAGCCTGTATAAACTGCTGTAGTTTTAGCAACAAAAATTTTTTTTGTAGAAGTATTACATTGGGAAAGTAAGAGGAAAATTAATGTAAAGTTGTTTTCATGAATTTTAAGATATTTCTGATTTCATTTGTAGGTCAAATAACAGAATAGTAGATATTTCTTACACAGTGACTCTGGAAGATTATGGACTAGTAAAGATGCGTGAGGTCTTTGTCTCTGAGTCATCTCAGGTAAGTATTATTGAATGTTATCAAATTATTCTTTAAAAGGAACATAATGGGGAGATATGTTTGTGCATCTGTTTACATATGTTTAATCATTCATATCTTAGGGTTTATCTGCTCTGCCAAAGAAGCCGTCTTCTCTTCCGCCAGCACTTTGTTCTTCGGAAGTCCAGACAGAGCCTCGTGAAACCTTAGAGTATAAAGCAGCACTTGAGCTAGAAATGTGGAAAGAAATGCAAGAAGATATTTTTGAAAATCAGGTTACTTTTTTAAATATTACTTTAAAAATCTGTTTTGGCTCCTTAGTATGTATTTTTTATTCTCCATAACATACTCTTCTTTCTTTGTTTCATGGTTAGCTTGTCTAATTCCTTTGAATGTTAAACTCTTAAAAACTATGAGAAGAAGAAAAAAATACTTGAAATATTCCAAGTCAAGGATCCAAATACCATGAGGTTGTTTGGTTGTACATCAGCAGCCTTTATCAGCTACTCTTTTTTGGTCATCATTTTTTGTAAATATATCACACAATTTCTGCCAGTTTAACTTTTTATAGATGTAAAACTATGGATAATAATTCCATTGTAATCCTACCCTAACCCCTCTTTTTTTCTTCCCACTGGCCCCTTGTAATCACTAATAAACTTTAGCCTGCATGCAGTTAACCTTTTCTTACCTTTTATGTGATGTCATACAATATTTTTCTTTTTGTGATTGACTTATTTTGCTCAACATTATGTCTTCAAGCTCCATCCATACTGTCACACATATTAAGACTTCATTTTTCCTATTGGCTGAATAGCATGCCGTTGTATATCTTTAGCACTTCATTTGTCTATTCAGTTATCGGTTGATCATTTAGGTTATTTCCACCTTTTGACTGTTATGAGTAATGTACAGTAAACATTGGTATTCAAATCTCATTTTTAGTCTCTGCAGTCAGGTCTTTTGGGTATGTACCTAGGTGTGGAATTGCCAGGCCATATGGGACACATGGTAGTTCTAAGGAGGTCTGGTAGTGTGGTGGTTATGAGTTGTGTTGCTAACTTCAAGGTCAGCAGTTCAAAACTATCAGCTGTTCCGCAGCAGAAAGATGACACTTTCTGCTTCGTAAAGATTTATAACTTCAGAAACCCTGTGGCTGGGTTGCTATGAGTCAGAACTGATTCCACAGCACACAACCACCACCACCACCACCACCATGGTAGTTCTGTTTTTAGTGTTTTGCGGAATCACCACACTGTTTTCCACACTGGCTGTACCATTTTGCATTCTTAACATCAATGGATAAGTGTTCAAATTTCCCCACATTTTTATTAACTTTATTTTTTGTTGTTATTTATTTGCTTATATTTTATCTTAGCTATCCTTGTTGTTGTTGTTAAGTGCTGTCGAGTCTGTTCTGATCAATAGCAACCTTGTATATGGTTTCCAAGGCGCAGCTGATGAGTTTGAACCATCAACCCTGTGCTTCAAACTGGCTTTGCATTCCAGTATATTAACCCACAGCTCCACACCAGGACTCCTTAGCTGTCCTGTTGTTGTTAAGTGCCATGGAGTCAGCTCCGATCCCTAGCGACCCTGTATAGGGTTTCCAAGGAGCAGCTGGTGAGCTTGAACCATTGACCTTGCAGTTCAAATGGCTTTGTAATCTTGTGCATTAACCCACAGCACCATACCAGAACTCCTTAGCTATCCTAGTGGGAGTAAAATAGTATCGTATTGTTTAATAGTATCCTACTGTGGTTTTGATTTGCATCTGTTTGATAACTAATGATGCTAAAACTCTTCTCATATGTTTGGTAGTCATTTAAGTGTCCTCTGGTGAAATGTGAAGATTTCTTTTAATTTCAGGTCTTCAATTAGTAACAGAGTGTCATGGAACCTACCAAGATCTGTCTCCAAACAAGAGATTTTGAAACCAGAACTTACTTTTAGCTTTGTATTTGCCGCAATTATACTCATAGCCTTTGGCTATGTGTATAGTAATAATAATAATAAATATCTGAAGGAACACATGAGTGATCAATATTAGTTATTTGACTGAACACAACTGATTAGTTTGTTTGAAATATTTGAGTTTTTATCATGACTTATTTTTTGTTCCTTTTGTAGCTAAAGCAGAAAGAACTGGCTCATATGCAGGCTCTTGCAGAGGAATGGAAGAAAAGGGACCGAGAAAGAGAATCACTTGTAAAGAAAAAGGTAATGACTTGAATGGAATGCAAAGTCGGTTTGAAGCACAAGGGTGATGGTTCAAGCTCACTTTTTAATAATAAGGAAATACAGATATCAATGAGAATAACTCATAAATTAAAAACAATCTCTAAAAGGGTAAACAAACTTATTATTGTGGCTACCTGTCAACATGAAGAAAGTAAATAAGTGAGGCAGTGGTGAGATGATGGAGCTTTTCACTGTACCCTGTTTTGTGAACCATTGCAAATGTATTACCTATCCAAAAAAATATATAAATATTAAAAATGATTACGCTAGAGAAAAAGCAAGTATATGAAAAAAGAAAATCATACAATTAAGTATATATAAAAACTGTATTTTAATTTGTAAGTTGTTAAAAGCCTCCAAAGCTTTTAAGCTATTTTTAGAATTAAACTGAAATAAGTCATCTCTTTAAAAATGATAACATGATAGAAGTTCTGCTGGTACAATGTTGTTAAGCACTTGGTTGCTAATCAAAAACTTTGGCGGTTTGAACTTACCCAGTGGGTCTGCAGGAGAAGAGACTTGGTGATCTGTTCCTTCAAAGTTCACAGTGTAGGAAACCCTATGGGACAGATCTCCTCTGTCAATATGGGTTCACTATGAGTTGAAATTGATTCAATAACATCCAACATTAAGCCATGCTTTAAAAAACAAAACAAAACACTAAAAGTGATAACACAAGTCATCTGGTCTTACAACAAAAGCAAAGGTTTCTATTTTTCTGAATAAAAAAGGTTTCTATTTTTCTGAAATGAAATCAGTCCTTGTTATCTTGTTCTCTATATGTAACACATGTGCTTGCATTTATTTCTATTCTGGGTTTACAGTTTCATCTTTTATCACTGATTTTGAGCAGCATGACTATGGTATGTTTTATATTTTTGTGTGTGTATGTTTTATCTTGTTTAGTTTCTTTGAGTTTCTGGGTCTGTGGGTTTATAGTTTTCATCACCTTTTGAACATTTTTTGCTATTAATTCTCCTAATTATTTTTCTCGTTATTTAAATCTTTTTTCTCTGTGCTTCATCTTTCATAGTTTCTATTGCTGTGACTTCAAGTTTGCTGATCTTTTTCATATAAAGCATCTAATTTGTCCTTAGTCCCATATACTAATGTTAAGTGTTGTCAGTTCCGAATCACAGTCACTTTGTATATGCTTTCTGAGGAGCAGCTGGTGGGTTTGAACTGCCAACCTTCTGTTTCACAGTCCAGTACTTATCCTATAGCACCACACCAGGAGTGCATTAATCCCATGTAATATTTATTTATGTATTTATTTCATTTCAGTTTCTTACGTTTTTATCTGTGGAAGGTCTACTTTGGTCTTTTGAAGAATTGTCTTTCACTCTCTTTTAATCATATGCATGTTTTCCTCTATTTTTTAGTATCTGGAACATGTTTATAAACCTTATCTGCGAGTTCTATCATCTTTGTCATTTTCATGTCTACCTCTAAGGACCCCCTGGCGTTGTAGTTGGTTAGGCGTTGGGCCAAGTTCAAACTGACTAGTCACTCTAGACAGGGCAGACATCCTGTAAAGGTTTATAGTCTTGGAAACCCTGTGGAGCCATTCTGCTCTGTTCTACAGCATCACTATGCATCGTAATCTACTCAGTGGCAGTGGTTGGTAGGTCTGCTTCTATTGATTTTCTCCTGGTCATGGGTTATAAATTTCTTTGCATGCCTGGTGATTATTAAGTGTCATACATTGTAAATTTTACAATGTTGATTAATGGATTTTATTTTATTCTTTTAAAAAGTATTGAAGTTATTTGGAATGAATTTGATTCTTAAGCTTTGTTAGGGTGGATCTAGAACATTCTTTTTTTTTTTTTTCCTTGATGGGGTGCGCTTGATTTTTTTTTTAAGTTTTTATTGTGAGTTGAGTGAAAATTTACAGAGCAGATTGTCGGTTTTACACTAAAAAATTGTAAACCTTGTTTCATTACAATAATTATTATCCCCTCTATGTACCATCAGTTAGCAGTATTTGTCTCTATTCATTTTAGCTCTTTTTTTTTGAAAACACTCAGGCATATTACACTGCCAAAGGTCACATTCTACAAGTCTACCTCCTGGCTGCCAGCTCTCAGTTCCTCTCTTTCCATGAATCTAGAGTCCTCAGTTGCTCCCTCTCTACATATTCCCATCTCTGCTTCCATTTGTGGTGTTGCTGCTTCTCTGGAAAAGTTCCTGCATTCTGCTTGAGCTCTTCTCCATTGATGGTCCTATGGTCCTCTGTTTTTGGACTATAAGGTTAACTACTCCACTGGTTTTTGTTTTTTCTTATTTATTTATTTATTCATTCATTTATTTATTTATTTTCACTCAGGCATATATAATAATTTACATTTCCAAAGGGCACATTCTACAAGTCTGCTCCTGGCCACCAGCTCTTAGTCCTTCTCTTCTTAGTCCATGAATCTAGAGTCCTCAGCTGCTCCCCCTCTTCATGCCCCCATTTCTGTCTCCATCTCTGGCACTGCTGCTTCTCTGGATAAGGTCCCGCATTCTATTTGGGCGTTCCTCTCTTGATGGTCCTAGTGTCCTCTGATTCTGGACTGTAAGATCAACCACTCCCCTTTTTTGTTACAAAACTTCTACCTTGACAAGTGTGACAGTCACGATCAGTCATGATAACAGTTATTCACTATTGAATCTTACGAATCTTATCCCCATCTCCTTTCACCAGACCCACCCAGATAAGATGATAGCTATTCAGTGGGGACTCTTTCCCTCCCCCCACAGTCTCAAACTAAGCTCCTTCTTGAAACCTTGTAAGCCAGTCACTTCGTGCCTTTATTGCCCCCTCATTTT
>NW_006408689.1:4619182-4625576 GCF_000296735.1 Chrysochloris asiatica
AATGCTTATCTTTTCACTTTTCATGATGTTAGGAAAATTTTCTTCCAGAAGCTCTTCAGCTATCTCCACTGTGGGCTTGTGTGATTGTTACTGTTCTGGAATACCAATAATTCTTATGTTATTCCTCTTGATGTTATCCAACATGAATCTTAGGCCTTCTTCGGATTTTTTTATCCTTTTTTTGTATTTGTTCCTCTATCTTAGTAGTATTGAGAGATTTATCTTTTAGCTCACTAATTCTAGCTTCTATCTCTTCAATTCTATTCCTTTGCCCTTTCAATGTATTGTCCATTTCTGATATTTTATTATTATTTGTTTGGACCTCTTTCTGTAGGTTTTGAATTGTTTCCAATGCTTTATCTATCTTACTTGATTGTTCCTGTAGCACTTTCCTGACTTCTTCCTTATTTTTCTCAACTGTGTTGTATAGTGTTTTGATACCTTTTATAATCATTTTTAGGAAGCCCTTCTCAGGCATTTCCAAAGCATGCCCATCTTCTAGTATGGAGTGTAGGTCTACTTCCAGCTCATTTGCTTCAGTCACTTTATCTGGACATGTGCAGATATGGTCATCTGCTTTTGTTTTTTGGGCATCTTCAGGGTTTATCTGTGGATTTAATACTTAGATTCATATGTATTTTGGTATTTTTATGCTTTCTGAATGCCTCCAGGTAGACGTGATCAGGAAATGGGATTCCCTTTTCACTCTTCTTCCTGAGAAGTTTCAAGATACCACTGTTGGTCGTTTTGATGTAACTTAGGATTTAATTTTTGGCCTATTTCCTCTTTTGTCTGCTTGTCCTGCTCCACAATCCCTGTTTAGGCCTTTTTTTCTAGTTGGAAACAGTTCAGGGCCAGCTGTGACCGTTTGGTTTTAATTGGAAATGGTCTCTTTAAATTTCGAGGATATCTGTGCGCATGCGTAGTAGAATCCTTCGAGGGTGGGGCTGGGGTGCTCACTAGCTCAGGCACCCCTATAGTCACCCGAATGGAGGTGCGCAGACAGCAAGGGACCAGTGAACAGATACCAAAAGGAAAGAATGTCCACACCTTTATCTCAGCAGTTCTGCCAGGTGTTTGTGGACATTCGGATCCTTTCCCGACGTGGTCTCACCTAAGATGGCGGCTCCTGGAGCAGCAGAGCATCCTGGATTAGTAAGCAATAGATTTCTTGCTTCTGCCACCAATTCCCCCAGCTGTGATCCTTCCATCCTTGTAAGTATTCCTTTATATGTGGTTCAGAGTTCTGGGACCAGCCCCTGAGCCTGCTTGGTCAGGTATTTTGTGTTGTTGTTGGTGGAGCTCCTTTACTGCACTTCCAGCCTATCTGCCATCTTGTTTGTTCTCTAGAACATCCTTTTTAGTATTAAAACTGTCCAGTAAAAGTTGCTGAGGACTCTATCTACTGTTTACATTAAAAATTTTTCACTTTGGCTAGTGGAAATGGAACAATTTTCAGCCCTGTCTGAAATCTGAGAATTTGTTTGACTTTTCAGTGGTAATTCCCCTGTTTTCTTAGTATTTCATCTCAGATGTATATACATTGTTGATGTTGTTGTTGTTAGGTGCCATCAAGGCGGCAGCAGCTCATAGTGACCCTGTGCACAACTGAATGAAACACTGCCCAGTACTGGGCCAACCTCACAATTGCTGCTATGCTTGAGCCCATTGCTGCCACCACTGTGCCAGTCCATCTTGTTGGGGGTGTTCCTCTTTTTCTCTGATGCTCAACTTTACCAAACATGATATCCTTCTCCAGTGACTGGTCCCTTCTGACAATATGTCTGAAGTATGAATGATGAAGATTTTTTGGCACTTCATGGTATTTTTATTATTCTTCTCCAATACTGTGACTAAAATGCATCAGTTCTTCTATGGTCTTCCTTATTCACTGTCCAACTTTCATTTGCATATGAGGCTATTGAAAATACCATGGCTTGGGTCAGGCGCACGTTAGTCCTCAAACTGACATCTCTGCTCTAAAGCACTTTGAAGAGGTCCTGTGCAGCAGATTTGCCTCATGCAATACATTATTTGATTTCTTAACTGCTGCTTCTATGAGTGTTGATGGTTGATATGAGCAAATGAAGTCTTTGGCAACTTTAATCTTTTCTCCATTTATATGCATGTTGTTTATTGTTCCGGTGATGAGTTTTTTTGTTTTCTTTACATTGAGATGAAACCTGTACCAAAGGCTGTGGTCTTTAATCGTCATCATCATAAGTAAGTATTTTAAGTCCTCTTCACTTTCAGGAAGCATGTAGCAGGTTGTTAATGAGGTTTCCTCCAATCCTGATGCCACATTTTTCTATATATAATCCAGTTTCTTGTATTATTTGGTCAGCATACAGGTTGAGTAAGTATGGTGAAAGAATATAACTGTGCTGCACTCCTTTCCTAATTTTAAACCATTTGGTGTTTCCTTGTTCTCTTCTAACAGCTGCCTCTTGGTCTATGTACCATGAACTCTATTAAGTGTTCTGGAATAGTCATTCTTCGCAATGTTGTCCATAGCTTGGCATGATCCACACAATCAAAAGCCTTTGTGTAGTCAGTAAAGTATAGGTAGACATCTTTCCGGTATTCTCTGCTTTCAAACAAGATCCATCTGATGTCAGCAATGATATTCCTCATTCCACATTCTCTTCTCTGTCTGGCAGGCACCTCTGATAGTTCTCTGTTAATGTATGGTTGCAGCCGTTTTTGTATTACTTTTAGTACTTTGACAGTACCAGAATTAATTTACTATTGATAGAAAGTTATGTAATTATTTAAACTAGTTTTATTTATGCCACTCTGCATAAAACTTTACTCACATGGGATATTAATGATATTGTCCAATGATTTCTGCATTCCATTGGGTCATCTCTCTTTGGAATGGGCACACATACAGATCTTTTCTAGTCAAGATGCCAGGTAATTGTCTTCCACATTTCTCGGAATAGATGAATGAGTGCCTCCAGTGCTGCATCAGTTTGTTGAAAGATTTCAGTTCGTATTCCATTATTTCCTGGTGTCTTGCTCTTTTCCAATGACTTCAGTGCACCTTCAACTTCTTCCTTCAAGGTAATTGGCTCTTGATCATTTGTTACCTCATGCAGTGTTTGAGTATCTACCATTTCTTTTTAGTGCAGTGACTCTGTGTTTTCCTTCCATCTTCCTTTTATGCTTTCTGCATCATTCAATATTTTGCCCATCTCATGGTGTCATGATAGGATAATATCTCTCCGTCTACAAAGGTGACCAGTTAATACCACTATTATTCAAATTTATGCTCTAACCACTAAAGTCAGTGATGATGAAATTGAAGAATTCTACCAACTTCTTCAGTCTAAAATCGATAAAACGTGCAGATACATGTAATTAATATTTATCCTAACATCTGTAGATTTTCACTATTTCCTGCTTTCTACATTAATGTTGTTCTTGTTACGTGCCATTGAGTTGGTACCTGCTTCTTGCGACTTTATGCACAACAGAATGAGATACCACCTGGTCCTTGACCAGTCTCACAGTTGTTGCTACACTTGAGCCCATTGCTGTTGCCACTGTGCTAACCCATCTTATTGGGGGTCCTTCCTTTTTTTCCCTGACCAAGCATGATACCCTTCTCTGTGAACTGGTCTCTCCTGATAACATGTCTGACCACAGAGTTGACCTAGGATTAAACGGTGGGTTTCTAAGAGCATCAAATAAGGATATATTGACAATTGGAAAGTATGGAACCTGGAATCTGGAAACTAGTTGGTGAGGAGAATGGAAAAATTGATTTAGAAAGTTTTGATAAAAGCGATGTCTGAATTGAAAGATAAAAACCAAGAGAGTCTTATAGCCCATAGAGGCAGTTCTGGTAGGCCTCTTATCCTGATTAGAACTCCTATCTTTAAAGATATGAGTAGGGCATATCTAAGCTTGTAGAAAGTTAGAGTACAAACTGTGGGCCCAACCAGGGACTCTATGTTAAAAAGACATCAAGACTCGGTTATTGGAACTGTTGTACAGGGTTGAATCTAAACCATTAGGAATAATGTGTAACTGACCAGCTGATCTAGTAACAGGATTAGTTCCTGAGAAATCCAAGCAGAAGCTGGTTAGGCTTTCTTCACTAGAGTAGAGAAGAAAGAAGAAAGAACTGCTTCCTTTAGTAGGTAGACTTTCTTTTTTTCCGACCCTCTTTTTTCAGTGGCATTAAAGTTTTTAACGTGTATGTGTATTGAATTTGAGGGCAAGATAAAGTAACTTTTCTTTTACTATATTTTAGGTGGCTGAATATACTATCTTAGAAGGAAAGCTTCAGAAGACCCTAATTGACTTAGAGAAGAGAGAGCAGCAACTTGTCAGTGCAGAATCAGAGGTACTTCATTCATATATCGTTATTGTTGTTGTTATGTGCCGTGGAATTTGTTCTGACTCATAGTGACCCTGTACAGGGTTTCCGAGGCTATAAATCTTTACGGGAGTAGAAAGCCTCATCTTTCTCCTGCGGAATAGCTGATAGTTTCGAACTGCTGACCTTGAGGTTAGCAGCCCAATTAGTAACCACTATGTATATGTCTTTATTTGCAGAGACTCCATTAAGTTCATACCATTAATTTCTTTTCCTCTGTACTTAAATATAAGGAGCTCTGGTAGCGTAGTGGATTATGAGCTGAGCTGCTAACCACAAGGTCAGAAGTTCGAATCTACCAGCTGCTCTGTGGGAAAAAGATGAGACTTTCTGATCCCATAAGGACTTACTTTGATTCAGAACCAACTCCACAGCACATATTCACCATCACCATACTTAAATATAAGAATCCTGTTGTGACCCCATAGAATAAGCACTGGACTGTGAACCACAAGTCGGCAGTTCAAACCCACTAGGATGTTCCTTGGAAACACTGTACGGGGTCTCTAGGAGTCAAAGTTGACTCATTGGTGCTTAAGAACAACATACTTAAATATTTTTCCTGAAAATTATCTTTCATACAATTTTAAGGAAACTTGTTCAACTGTGCAAACATATTTATGTTAGAATATGTGGAATAGGTAGAAGAGTTTATTATTTGAAGTAATTGCCACTCAGCCAGCTTTGGCTTGACCTCTTCTATAATGGTGGAAGTTTTGGGTTCACTTGCCTATTGTGTAGAAAGGATGGATTGCTGTATTGCCTAGAGTGGAGAGAAAATGTAGCATGGGCTCAGGGGCCTAAAATCCTGATACTGTATTAAGGGAGATGGAAATTCCTACTCTTTCTGGCCCAGGAATGGTTAGATTAAAAAAAAGATGAGAATTTATACGCTTACTATACCTACTGTGTATTCCTGGTGTGGCGCTGGAGGATCAGCACTGGACTACGAACCACAAGGTTGGCAGTTGAAACTCACCAGTTTCCCCTCGGGAAACCTTATACAGGGTCTGTATGAATTGGAAATGACTTGATGGCATTTAACAATAACATACCTAGTTAGGGTTCTTGTTTTTGTTGTTGTTAGGGACCGTGTAGTTGTTATTCTTGTTAGGGTTTAATGAATTTCATTCCTAATACTAAAACTCTGTTACTGTCATGACAAAATGGAATGAAAAGATAATGGAAAAGATTTCTAGAAGATATAAGAAAAACTTGGCCATATAAGTTTCTAAGGAACTTTACACAAATGGAAGTTTAAAGTGGTTAAGACCTTTTCATCTGAATTCATATAGATTTTTTATAGACTTTGTATATTAGTATTAAACAATGATTGACTAAAATTTATAATTTCAGTATACTTAAAAATTAATAGGAGTTCTGGAAGTGGTGCTATAGGATAAATTGTATTGCTAACCTCAAGGTTTCTAGTTCAAATCCACCAGCTGCTCCACGGGAGAAATATGAGGCTTTCTGCACCCGTAAAGATTTACAGTCTCAGATACTTTATTTACGGTCACTGTGAGTCAGAATTGGCTTGGTGGCAGTGGGTTTGGGTTTTGGTAAATATTAAGTTAATAATTGAAAATAATATGAAAATGAATTTGCACATATTCTGAACATTTAACAATACCTAAGAATAATAGAATACTGGACAATATAATTCATCTAGTAATAGACGAACCTCTTAAAGATGCACTTATTTTAAGCTTCAAAGAGAAAAAAAGGAACTGCTATCAGAGCGTGATCGGAACCTCCAAGAACTTCAGGACTCTATCCGTAGGGCCAAAGAAGACTGTGTCCACCAAGTAGAACTAGAAAGATTGAAGAGCAAGCAGCTAGAAGAGGATAAGCACCGACTTCAACAGAAGGTTAGTTAAAATACCGGTCATTATTTTACGTTTATTACATTCTACAAAAGGAGCTCTGGTAGCGTAGTGGTTACGAATCGGGCTGCGAACCTTAAGGTCAGCGGTTCGAAACTACCAGCCGCTCCGCGGGAGAAAG
>NW_006408689.1:4633846-4635386 GCF_000296735.1 Chrysochloris asiatica
AGACTGCAAAGTTAATCACTCCCCTCCTTGCTATAAAACATCTACCTTTACATTTCCAACCCTCACAATCAGTCCTGATAACAATTATTCACTGTGTATCACAAGAGACCTAACTGCATTTCCTTTCATCAGCTCCACCTAGACAGATTGGATACTACTCAATGGAGATTCTACCTTCCTCCACGTCCTCTGGATCTAAGTTCCCTCTTGAAAGATTGTAACCCAGTCACTTCTTGCCTTTGTAGCCCCTCCACTTAGGGTAGCCAATGTCCAAGTTGCCCATCCCTGTCTACTCTTTGTATGGAGAGGGTGGGAATGATCCTATCTTCTTTTGATGCTTTCTGCATTGTTCAGTAATTTGCCCAGAGAGTCCTTCAATACCGCAAGTTGAGGCTTGATTTTTTCTTTAGTTCCCTCAGCTTGAGAAATTCTGAGTGTGTTCTTCCTTCCCTTTTGGTTTTCTAACTTCAGATCTTTGAACATTTTGTTATAATATTTGACTTGTCTTCTCAAACTCACCTTTGAAATTTTCTGTTCAGCTCTGTACCTCCTCATTTCTTCCATTTGCTTGAGCATCTCCACAGTGGAGAGCAAGTTTCAAAGTCTCTTGTGACAGCCATTTTGGTCTTTTCCTTCTTTCCTGTCTTAATGACTTTTGGCTTTCTTTCTGTATGATGTTCTTGATGTTATCCCACAAATCTTTTCTTCGATCTTAAGTGTCTAATGCATCAAATCTGTTCTTCAGATGATCCCTGAATTCTGGTGGGATATATCCAGTATAGTACATTGGCTCTTGTCGACGTTTATTCGTTCTCTTCAACTTCAGCCTGAATTTGCATATGAGCAATTGATGGTCTGTTCTACAGTCTGTCCCTGGCCTTGTTCTGACTGATGATAGGGAGTTTTCCCACCATCTCTTTCCACATATGTAGTCAACTTTTTTTTTTTTTTTTTTTAAGGTCTCAGGTCAAGTTTAATAGAAACTACAAAAGATCAATGGACTCATACTGCACTACTGATACAAGATACACATCAGCTGGCCTGTCCCACAGTACATCTCAAGGCCATTTCCACCAGGGCAAAAAGAAAGGTTGACCATTCAATTCCCATAGGAAAGGTCTGTCCTATCATAGCACATATCTCAGTCAAGTTTAAGGCTTTGTGTTAGAAGCATAAACAAATTACAAAAGAGGTTTGATTTTTTTTCTCAAGGCTGCTCATCACTGCCACCTGATAATCAAGTGGCCCTGGCACTCACTTCTGCTTAGAGAAGTACTCTTTGCTCTTCTGGACATCAGGCTTGATGGTATCACTGCCAGGTTTCCAGCCAGCTGGGCACACTTCTCCATGTTTGTCTGTGAACTGGAAGGCCTGAACTAGTCTTAGGATCTCATCCACAGAGCGGCCAACAGGGAGGTCATTTACAGTGATCTGTCGAAGGATGCCTTTATCATCAATGATGAAGAGTCCTCTAAATGAGATGCCTTCATCTGCCTTTAAGACCCCATAGTCCTGAGCAATTGTGCGCTTAGGGTCTGAT
>NW_006408689.1:4635486-4644803 GCF_000296735.1 Chrysochloris asiatica
TACCAGCCGCTCCGCGGGAGAAAGATGAGGCTTTCTACTCCCGTAAAGATTTACACCCTCGGAAACCCTGTACAGGGTCGCTATGGGACGGACCCAACTCAATGGCACTTAACAACAACAACAACAACATTCTACAAAGAAGTAGTTCATTAAAAAGTGATAAAAATCACAGTAATTTGGACTACTAGTCATATTATTGTACTGAGATTGAAGTATACATTAATTCTGATTTTTTTTTTTAAGTTAGAAGCTACAAACTTTATTGGAATACTGTTTTTTATAATTTTTTTCATGAAATTATGTTATAATTCAGGTTACTCCCAACTTAAAAATACTCTTTTTCTAATAAACTTTTTAGCAAACAAATATTCTTCATGCATCAGTGAACCAGTTTAGTTAAGAACCACATTTCATGAGCAAATTGTCTTTGCAGCTTCTCTCCATTTCATCTCACAGTTACCTCTCAACCCATCCCACTCTGCTTTCTGTCCCACTCCTCCACCAGCCAGCTTGCAGAAAAGCCACCAGTGCCTGAATACTAATCTCAGTGGACAGTCTTCATTCCTCATCTTACTAAAACTTGGTGACAGCATCAGTGCTATAGCTATTGGTCTGACTATTCTCTTCCCTTGTCTTCTACTACTCGACTCCCTTGTTTTCCTCTTCCTTTCTGGCCATTGCTTAGGCTTTACCTAGCTGTTAAATGTTGGGATTTGTTCAAGCTCAGGGCTTATTTTGTACTAAATTCTACCCATGCCTATGACTTCAGAGATCACCTGTGCATCTGTGATTCCCACATTTAAATCCCAAACCTTTTCTTTGCAATCTAGACTTGTATGTCTAATTGCCTCTTTGACATCTGTACTTGATGTCTTAAAAGCATTTTAAAGCTAGCATACCATACCTTCTCCATTTGATTGCAATATTAAGTTAATTACCTTTTATTAAAAACAGGAAAATGAATGAGATACATTAAAAAGATTTCTATTCAACTTTAAAAATTAAAATTATCAACATTTTCCATTATCAACAGTGATAATGGAAAATTTTTATGTTTGGAACACCTCATTACCTAAAGATGCTAAATAAATTCTAATTAAAATTCTTTGTATTTGTTGGCATAAAAGAAGAATTTATTATTGATGATTTGAAGTTCCATTTTTGTCAAACATGTTCTCAATAATTCAAATTTATCTTATTCTTACATCTTAGGAAAGTGATAGTTTATCTTGTGTTGGATATCAATCAGTGTATGATTTGGGGAAACATCATGAGTAGTGCTCGCTTACATTTACTAAAACAAAAATTCCCAGATTTAAAAGGAACATCATTTCTTTTCTTTTTATTAATTCTACAGTTCTTTTAAGAGAAATTATAGTGTGTTTAGTCAAGGCAGTCTAGCTGTCTTTTTTTCTTTTATTTAGGAAGTTTTATATTCTTTCATTTGAAAGTTTTCTAGGGAGTGAGAAGATCCAATTCGTTTATGTGGTTCTTACTACCTAGCTCTTTGATTATGTCTGAATTTTGGGATCCTTATGTGGCACTGTAGGATAAGTACTGGATTTCCTGGTCAGTTTGAACTGCCAGGTTGGTGGTTTAAACCCAGCAGCCACTCCTTGGAAATCCTCTACAAGATTGCTGAGATTAACACCACCAACAGCTCTGATATTGTCTGAATTATTTAGTTCAAGTTTACTGATACCATGTCTTCAAATTTTCAGAAAAAAAATGACACAGTTGAATTGACATTTGTAACATGAAACTTGCATATTTGTGTTTTAAAATGACTACAAATCCTTTTTTTTAAATATAGCTTAATGAAGCTGAAAATAAGTATAAGAATTTGGAAAAAGAGTTCCAACATTTCAAGGATCAACAGAGCAACAAACCAGAAGTACGTCTACAGTCTGAAATAAGTCTTCTCACTTTGGAAAAGGTACCATGTCAATTTATAACTGCTTAACTATTCCCACTGATCAGTTTGTAAAACCAATAAGTAATATATTCATACAAAATACCATAATGTCCCAATATAGTACTCTAATAGAGTTTTGTTGTGGTGCTGTGGGTTAATATGCTGGACTCCAAGATTGGCAGTTCAAGCTTACCAGCTGTTCCTCAGGGTTGCTGTGAGTTGGAACTGACCCAATGGTGCTTAACAACAACAACAACAACATAGTAGTCTAAATTCAAATAAGAATATATCAGATAATTCAAGGCACATGATGTTGTCAGCACTTGGGTTTCTTGGCTTATATCAGTTATAACTGCACCCGCCCCCCCCCCCCAAAAAAAAAAAAACAACAACAACAAACAAACCCTGTTGTCAAATTGATGCCTACTCATTCTGACCCTATAGTAAAACTGCCCTATAGGGTTTCCAAGGCTATATTCTTTAAGGAAGCAGACAGCCACATCTTTCTCCCATGAGCTGCTTGTGGGTTCCTAACTGCCAACCTTAACTGCTGTGCCACCAGGGGTCCATATCTCTGACTGCTTATACTAATTATGGTTCTTAATTGCAAACAACAGAAACTGACAAATTGTAGGAGTAAGGGAATTCACAAAATAACAAAGCTGAAGAACCAGTTCAGAAAATAGACAGGAACCAGGAGAAACAAGCTACAGTCAATATCCTGTCTCACACTAGTCTGCCAAGGATGCTGTTTTTGATGCCATTACAGCTGATGCTATGCTATGTTACTCGATTCTGTATCCTCTAATTCTGATGTCATGCTATATTGTACTGTCAGTTTTGCTGTAGTCGTTGTGAATATCTTTGCTATTGCTATCCTTAAACTCTGTATCACCAAGTAGAGGTTAAGTTAACTTGAATTTAGAAATGTCTTATAGCATTTGAAGTGGGGGTGTTTTAGCATTATTGATGAGAGAGGATTGCAGTTGATTGCATATTTCTAAAGAGAATTTTTGTCAGCCCTATTATAGCAAAGTTTAGACCACTCCCCTTTTTTCAAGGAACAGGCTAGTAGTGAAGATGACTTGGGTTCAGAGATTGGTAAAATGGAAGCTACAGAATGGTAATGTCCTAGAAAGACCAGTATTTAAAATAATCAACATTTGGCTTACTAAATAGACTGGAAGAACAGAAAACGGTTAGAGGATTCAAAAGGTCTCTGTCACTGAAGGTGAGTAAAGAGAAAATTAAAAGGAATGATGATGAAGGAAAGAACTTATGATTTTCATCTTGAGAAAAGATTTGACTGTGTGATGTCAGGGATGAACATATCTACATATTGGTTGCTGAAGTACAATGGAGGGAAACTAATGAAGCTTTAAATATAGAGCATTATGTGAAACGAAGGAAAGTGTTATCCTAATGATGTAAATAATGAGGAAAAGTATGATGGTAACACTGATATTTTAATGTTAATATATCGAGAGTGTTATTTTCAGACCATGTATTTTGAAGCTCCTTAAAGAAACACTGGGAGACATGGGAGTGCAGATAGTACTTTAAAATCTTTACTTCATTTATAGACGCTCTGGGCTCACTTGTCTGTGCTTCTTTCTTCACACAGCTCCCTGTACCTTGTGTTGTTATTAAGTGCCATTTAGTTGTTTGCAACTCATAGAGACCCTATGAACAACAAAACACTGCCTGTTTCTGCACTATCCTCACAATTGTGATGTTTGAGCCCTTTGCTGCTGCTGCTACTGTTAGTCCATTTTGTTGGGGATTTTCCTCTTTTTTTTGCCAACCTTCCACTTCGCTAAGCATGGTGTCTGGCTGATCCCTCCTGAAGATATGTCCAAAATAAGAGCGATGAAGTCTCACCATTTTTGCTTCTATGGAGCACTCTGGCTGCACTTCTTCTAAAACAGATTTGTTTGTTCTTCTCCCAGTCCATGGTACTTTCAGTATTCTTTGTCAATGCCATAATTCAAATGCATCGATTCTTCTAATGTTTTCTTTATTCAATGTCCAACTTTATCATTCATATAAGGCAACTGAAAATACCAAGGCTTGAGTTAGGTTCACCTTAGTCCTCAGACTGACATCTTTGCTCTTTAACACTTGAAAGAGGTCTGTGCAGCAGCACTTGTAGTACTTGTATACATGTATTGATGCTGATGATGAAACAGCATACCCTTTGCTGCTTAGAAATTTTAATTATTCATTCAGCAAAAATTTATGGAGGGCATATTGTTTGTGCTTATCTCCTTTTAGCACAAAACAGTTTTGAGATATTTGACTTCATTAATCACATCATCAGCTTTTTATTGAATGTTCTCTATGTTTGTAAGACAGACTTCTCATTCTAGTAGAACGAGTAAACAAATAAATGAACATGATGAGTTTTAATAATGCTAATAAATGTAGTAAAGAAGGAACCCTCGTGGTACGGTGGTTACAGTGCTTACTCAGCTGCTAATGAAAGTTTTTTCAGTTTGAACCCACTAGCTACTCAATGGGAAAAAGATGTGGTAGTCTGTTTCTGTAAAGATTTATAGCTTTGAAAACCCAATGTGGCAGTTCTCTTCTGTCCTGTAGGGTTGCTTGCTATGATTTGAAATCAACTCTGTGACAGTGAGCTTTCGCTTTTTTGGTAACAAGCCATGACAAGAAGTTTAGATGTTTTATGTAATAGAGTTATAGCATAATAGTAGTTAAAGACCATGGACTTTGGAATTAGATCATCTTGATTTGAATTTTAGTTCTTCCACTGTGTTACCTTGGACAAACTTACTTTTCCTTTTCTGTACCTATTTTCATGACTTTTAAATGGGGATAATAAGGTTGATGAAAGGATTAAATGCGTTAATATTTGTAAAGCGCTTAGCACAAAATATGGGGTATCGTAAGCATAACATGTTAAATATATAAACAAAGCTTAAATAATGGTATATATACCATTGGATAGTTTTGAAAATAAAAATGTAGAAAATATGTGGAGGAGGACAAGACTCATCTCTTTAGCTGAAGACCACATTTGACTGCCTACTCAACATCCTTTTCTTTCAGCAGTTTTCAAATGTTTGCTTTGAATACTTGATTAAATTGTAGTAGTTTTCAGACTGTCAATTGACAAAGCTATCTTTTGCTCCCCTTCTAACTCCTGGTTATTGTATTTAAGTGCCTGAGATTGTTCCGATTCATAATGATCCTGTATAGGGTTTTTGAGGAGTGGCTGGTGGGTTTGAACTGCCAACCTTGCAGTCGGCAATCTAGTACTTATCCTACAGAGTCATACCAGGACTCGTCTTAATTTCTACACCTATTAATTACTAAGTCTTGATTTTGCTTCTTACATATATGGATAGATTCTTCATTTTTTCCTTATTGGTCTTGCCTTCATTTCTCTACCAGTGAACTTCTGTCCAGCTGGATGGTCTCACCTCTCTTTTTGATGAAACCAGTTCTTAAAGTCCTTTTGTTTTCATAGCTATGAAATATAGTACCTGCCAGAAGTATTAGAAGCACTCTTTAGACAATATCTTACTAGTTATAGGTCTCTTAAGTAGGTGTCAAAGAATAATTTAATTTTACCCTAGGAAATTCAATGACCAAGTGTCAAAATTATAACATTATCTTATCCATCTTTTCTCAGTATAGAATGGTTGATTAGGTAATATCTGTAGAAATGAGTTTTAAATGATTTTTAGAATTCCTTTTTCCAGTTACACTTCTATTAAGTAATATAAGTCAGTACACAGATCAATAGTATAAGCAGTACCATGAGTTTGTTGAGAATGACCAAGAAAGAGAGTAAAATGTGTAATTGAATTACCTTTATACCAGACCTAATGAATTCATCTAGCATACGTAAGTGCCTGGTATAATAAGGCTTCTCAGCTCTTCTGAAAATTCTGTGTAAATTTTTTCAGAACCAGAAGAGGGCAGAATTTTATTTTATAAGTAATAACAAAGATAAATAAAAGCACAAAAAGAAGCACATAAGTTTAAAAATATCTGAGGTACTTTATAATTTCTGGTTGTATGTGATTGAGAGCTTGTTTTATTTTTCTTATTATCTGTATTCTTAAATGTAACAAAGATATTCCTATTCTCAGTGAACTTGAATTGGCATAAAAATAACCAACATTAAGATACAGTTTTAACAGATGCCCTTGATTCCCTTTATACGAAGTGAATAATAGCTATGATTATTTTGAAGGAATGTCTTTTATATTGCATAAAAATAATTGAAATAAATTATGGGAAGCATTATAGTTTAGTAGGGCAGGGAGGATAAACACTGGATAAGATTGGCAGTTCAAACCCACCAGCCCCTCCTTGGAAACCCTATACACAGGGTCTCTGTGAGTCAGAACCAATATCATGCCACCTAACAACAGAAACAAGAGAAATTGAAAGGACATTAAAAACAACGTTAAAAAAATGCAAAAATTTTAATTGTGGTAAATTTTATGTATTTAAGAATATTTGCTAAGTATCTACATTGTCTTAGGGAAATGGCAAAGATGAAGGAAGAGAAAAGTACATTATCTTTCAGAGACCTCACATATAGTTTGCAATATTACTGTGGAGATAACTCACGGAACAATAAACAACCATGTGTAATCAAGGTACCAAGGAATGTGATAGAAACTCCTTTGCAATTTAGGAAAGATATCATTTGGTATTCAGAATATACAAGTTTTGAGATAGCTTCATGTAGAGATAGAATTTAAGCCAAGATATAGTTTTAAGATTAAGCTGAGAAGAAATGGGAAAAAGTTGACAGGCTGAGGAAGTACCTTGGGCAAGAAGTGGGATACATAGGGGCATAGACCAGGTTGTAGTAGAAGGTTTCTTATTGAGAAATATTGAGTGCAGGTGAAAATTATATTTTGACATACCTTGAAACCTATGCAGGAATGTAGTTTCAATACTGTAGACAGATAATAGCTACTGTAGATTTTTGAGTGAGTAAATTATCTAATAGTGGTCCACAGAATTTGTAAAAGGAAGAATAAATTTGAGGCCGGAAAGAAAGGAGAACCTCTTATTGTCAAGGTGAGATGAGAAGAGCTTTGGCTAATGAACTGGCGATGTTGTTGTTGTTGTTGTCCTTAAGTGCCTTTGAGTTGGTTCCAACTCTTTGTTCTTAGGTGCCCTTGAGTCTGTACTGACTCATAGCGACCCTATAGAAAACAGAATGAAAGACTGCCCAGTCCTGGGCCAACCTCACAGTAGTTGCTACGCCTGAGCCCATCGCAGCTGCCACTGTGCCAGTCCATCTAGTTGGGGTCTTCCTCTTTTTCTTCAACCTTCCACTTTACCAAACATGATATCCTTCTCCAATAACCGGTCCCTCCTAACAATATGTCCAAAGAAAGTATGAGAGATGAAGTTTGGCCAGCCTGGTTTCCAAGGAGCAATTTGGCTGTACTTCTTCCAGTGCAGATCTATTTGTTCTTTTGGCAGTCTGTGGTACTTTTAATATTCTCCTCCAGCACCGTAACTCAAATGCATCAATTCTTCTACGGTCTTCCTTATTCACTGTCCAACTTTCTCATGCATACATTTTTTGAAATACCATGGCTTGGGTCAGGCACATCTTAGTCCTCATACTGACATCTTTACTCTTCAACACTCTAAAGAGGTCTTGTGTAGATTTGTCCAGTGCAATACATCATTTGATTTCTTAACTGCTGCTTCCATGAGTGTTGATGGTTGATCTCAGCAAAATGAAGTCTTTGACAACTTCATTCTTTCCTACATTTATATGGATGTTGTTTTTTGGTCCAGTGGTAAGAATTTTGTTTACTTTACATTGAGATGCAATCCATACCGAAGGCTATGGTCTTTGATCTGCATCAGTAAGTATTTTAAGTCCTCTTTACTTTCAGCAAGCAAAGTTTTATCATTTGCAAGTAGCAGGTTGTTAATGAGCCTTCCTAAAATCCTGATGCCATGTTTTTCTTCATATAATCCAGCTTCTCGGATTATTTGCTCAGCATAAAGATTGAATAAGTATGGTGAAAGAATACAACCCTGGTGCACATCTTTCCAAATTTTAAACCCTTCAGTGTTCCCTTGTTCTGCCTCTTGTTCTATGTACACGTTCCTTATGAGCATGGTTAAGGGTTCCGGAATACTCATACTTCACAATGTTGTCCATAGTTTGTCATGATCCACAAAATCAAAAGTATTTCAATAGTCAATAAAGCACAGGTAAACATGTTTCTGGTATTCTCTGCTTTTAGCTGAGATCAATCTGACGTCAGCAGTGATATCCCTCATTACACGTCCTCTTCTGAATCCGTCTTGAACCTCTGGAAGTTCTTTGTCAATGTATGTTTATAGGTGTTTTTGTATTACCTTTAGTAAAACTTTACTCACATGGGATATCAGTGATATTGTCCGGTGAGTTCTGCATTCTGTTGGGTCTCCTCTCTTGGGAATGGGCACAAATACAGATGTCTTCTAGTCAGTTCTGAGTAGTTGTTTTCCAAATTTCTTGGCATAGATGAGTGAGTGCCTCCAGTGCCACCTCACTTTCGTGAAAGATTTCAATTTGTATTCCATCAATTCCTGGTGCCTTGTTCTTTCCCAATGCCTTCAGTGCACTTTGGGCTTCTTCTTTTAGGATCATTGACTCTTTTTTAAAATGGTTTATTGTGAATTATGTAATAGTTTATATGGGAGAACATTAATTCCACATTCATCCTATCATATATCGTTTCATTGCCATGGTTACAATCCCATCCATGCATCATCAACCAACCAAAGGGTATACCCTGTTAGTCTGCCTCCCGGTTGTCAGCACACAGCCCCTCACCCTCTCTGGGTCTAAAGTCCCCAGCCACTCCATCTCTCCACGTCATTGTCTCTGGCTTCATCTCTAGGATCATTGACTTAATTATAAGCTACCTCTTGAAATGGTTATGCATCAACCATTTCTTTTTGATACAGTGGGTCTGCGTATTCGTTTCATCTTTTTTTTTTTTTTTAAATGTTTTATTGTGAATTATGTGATAGTTTACATGGGAGAACATTAGTTTTACATTCATCCTATCATATATCGTTTCATTGCCATGGTTACAATCGCCTCCATGCATCATCAACCAACCAAAGGGTATAGCCTGCAAGCTTGTTCCCTGGTTGTCAGCATACAGGCCCTTTCCCTCTCTGGATCTAAAGTTCCCAGCTGCTCTCCACGTCATCGTCTTTGCCTCCATCTCTAGCATCACTGCTTCTCTGGGTAGGGTCCTGTTCTCTGCTCTTTTCCCTTGATGGTCCTGGGGACCTCCACTCCTAGACTGCAAAGTTAATCACTCCCCTCCTTGCTATAAAACATCTACCTTTACATTTCCAACCCTCACAATCAGTCCTGATAACAATTATTCAC
>NW_006408689.1:4646253-4675198 GCF_000296735.1 Chrysochloris asiatica
CAGTTGAGTTTCTTAAATTCTTCTGCCCTGTCACTGAAAGCAATGATTTCAGTGGGGCACACAAAGGTGAAATCAAGAGGATAAAAAAAGAACACAATATATCTTCCTTTGTAATCAGACAAACTTATATCTTTGAACTGACCATCTGGCATAACAGCTGTAGCTTTGAAGTTGGGAGTAGGGTGCCCAATTTTTGCAGTTCCTGAAGACATCTTCAGTTATCAGCAGTTGCAGTACCGAAAACACCACTCAGGTCACTAGTCAGGAAGAGAACGCCATATGTAGTCAACTTGATATCTGGTGAGGTCCATGTGTATAGTCATATTTTATGTTGTTTAAAAAAGGTGTATTTAATGAACAAGTCACTGGTCTTGTGAAATTCTATCATGCAATCTCGAGCATCATTTCTATTACCAAGGCCACGTTTTCCAACCACCGATCCTTCCTCTGTTTCCAAATTTGCATTCCAGTCACCAAAAATTATCAATACATCTTGATTGCATGTTTGATTAATTTCAGACTGAGGAAGTTGGTAGAGTTCTTCAATTTCATCATCACTGTCTTTAGTGGTTGTTGCGTAAATTTCAATAATAGTGGTATTAATTGGTGTTCCTTGTGTGCATATTATCCTTTCACAGGCCACCTTGTACTTCAAGATAGATCTTAATATGTTCTTTTTGATGATGAATGTGATGCCATTCCTCTTCATTTTGTCATTCTCAGCATAGGAAATAATGTGATTGCCAGATTCAGAATGGCTAATACCAGTCCATTTCAGCTCACTAATACCTAAAATATCAACGTTTATGCGTTCCATTTCATGTTTTACCATCTCTCAATTTTCCTAGATTCATATTTCGTACTTTCTATATTCTTACTGTTAATGGATGTTTATAGCTGTTTCTCTTCATTTTGAGTTGTGCCCCCTCAGCAAATGAAGATCCCGAGGGCTTTATTCCATTTGTGTCATCATGGTCAACTCTACTTTGAGGAGGCAGCTCTTCCTCAGTTGCATATTTTGTGCCTTACAAACTGAGGGGCTCATCTTCTAGCCAAATATATATGACAGTGTTTCACTGCTATTCTTAATGTTTTCAGTGACTAAATATTTGGAAGTAGTTCATCTCTCCTTCTTCCTTGTCTGTCTTTGTTTGGAAGCTCATCTGAAACCTGTCCACCATGGGTGACCCTGCTGATACTTAAAATACCTGTGGCATAGCTTCCAGAATCATAGTAACACACAAGCTACCACAGTACAACAAACTGACTGACTAGTTTTGGTCCGACTCAAAGATAACCTATATAGGGTTTCTGAGGAGCAACTGGTGGATTTGAACTGCCAGCTTTGTGGTTCACAGTCCAGTGCTGATCTACAGTGCTACATTAAGACTTTTAATGCACTGAAATTGTGTGAAATTTTAGTTGTGAGCATTTTTCTGGGAATTGGGTCCATAAATTTCTTTAGAATCACAGAGGAATCTGTTATAGCCTTAAGGAAAAGTTAGGAGATATTGATTTGATGTTAGGAATAAATTAGAAAAGTGAGATTATATCTCAAATTTTCTATCTATAATTTCTTCATTTGTTAAGAGAAAGAGATTATATGTGTGCCTAGGGAGGCCTGGTGTGGCGCTGTGGGTTAATGAGCCAGATTGCAAAGCCGTTTGAACTGCAAGGTTGGTGGTTCAAGCTCACCAGCTGCTCCTTGGAAACTCTATACAGGGTTGCTATGGGTCGGAACCAACTCTATGGCACTTAACAACAACAACAATGTGCCTATATAGGTACTTTGAGGAGCTCTGGTAGCATAATGGTTATGAATTGGGCTGCTAACCTCAAGCTCGGCAGTTCGAAACTACCAGCTGTTCTGCGAGAGAAAGATGAGGCTTTCTGCTCCCATAAAGATTTACAGCCTCAGAAACCCTGGTGCAGGGTCACTATGAGTTGGAACCGACTCCATGTTAGTTAACAACAACAATCTGTATGTACTCTGGAGCCCTGGTGTGGCGCTGTGGGCTAATGCACTGGACTGCAAAGCTTGTTTGATCTGCAAGCTTGGCGATTCAAGCTCACCAGCCACTCCTTAGGAACCCTTTCTGGGTTGCTATTGGTTGGATCCAACTCGACAGCACTTAACGGCAACAACAATATAGGTACTCTGCAAATAACTACGTGAATAGTTATGCAAATACAAATCATGTTAATCATTTTGGTAAAATTAATTAAAATACCCAGACTGGTTTTTCAGTTTGAGTTGGTTCATTGGGTGTAAATTGTCCCCCTAGATTCATCTTTGTCCTAACCCTCATCCTTGGGCCCAACTAAGATTCTAGACCTTCTTTCAGACCCCCGGACATAGTTAATTTTATAATTGGATACAATTCTTTTACTGAAAACAATTATTGCTTTTCTTTAGAGTTATCCTATTGTTGTATTATCAAGTGATATGTATAAATCCTTGGGACGTAAGTGGAATAAACTTCAATTATTTCAGCAGTATTATTCAACTTAAGTATACTTGAACCTAGTTATGAAATGTCAACACATTTAAATTCTGTAAGCAGAAAAGTCCTTGACTCCATGTAGTTATATATTTCTGCAGAGAATGTTCCCTTCTCTTGTGAAAGAAATTTGGCCATTTCATTTTCCTTTCATTTTAATTTCATGTGAGTTTTCTGAAGTTAGAATTTTTAGAGATTGTTGTTTTTATTTTGTAGTAGAATTTTAGGACTTCTTTTGTGGGGGACTGTAGTCAGACTTGATGTAAAAAAAAATAGACGTGGTGAGAGTAACAGTACTTTCCTATAATTCAGGCAGATTGTTGCATTATCACTTAAATAATAAAACTTTATGTTGGCTGCATGAATTTGTTTGGTACTTGTCTGAAACGTTGAGAGAGTATATTGCATAAAAACATAGCCAAGTTGGCTTCAATTCATGCACAACAGATTGCCTGCTGTAAGTATATATAACCATATTTTAAAAATTGAATCACTTTAGTGGTTTTCATTGTATGTTTGAGGAAAAATATTAAATAAAAATGCTATGTTTGTTATTAAGGAGCATTGTTTTTCTTACTCTTGGATTTATTTCAACATTCTGAAAATATTTTTTACTTTGCTTCCTTTCTTAATAAACTGCTTTCTGTTTTTCAGTGTTCTTCAGTGATTTTGCCAAATTATAATCGCAAAAGTATCTCTACTAGCTCCATTATAAGCTAAAATTCCATAAAATGAAGACCTATAAAAAGAATAATTTGTTTTCTAAGATTCAGCATGCCTTCTAAACTGGAATGCTAACAGAACTGCTTTTTAAAGAAAAATGGTTGTTTTTTTTTTGCTCTGTAAAGAATCTTTTTTATACATGATACATGTTTTAAATACATTTATATCAACTGTTTGGAGGTTAAGACTTACTCAGTTCATTTTAGTATAGGCTGTTGGGCAATAAAAAGAAGACTATATTTTAAACAAGAAAATGTTCATGTGCCATAATATTTATAGTAAATTATATAACAGTTTTAGATGATGTCGTATGTTACACTACATAAACTCTTTTCTTGAGCCAGACTCTTTGTATATATTATCTTTCAGTGATTGTACACAGTGGTATAGTGTTTCACTTGATATGATTTTAATCACTCTTAGGTTGAACTTGAAAGAAAGTTGGAATCTGCAACTAAGTCCAAACTGCATTACAAGCAGCAATGGGGACGAGCTTTGAAAGAACTTGCCAGACTTAAACAGGTATGTAGTTTATAGCTGCTGATGGATTATTCTTTTTACATCTTGTGTTATGTTCATATAGCTGCTTTTGAATTTCCAGTACTCTTTTTGAGGTTAGGGAATTTTCCCCTCTCCCTTTCTTACTTAAAACTCAAACAATTCTAGCTCATTTTTTTATTTAGATGTTAATTATCTTTTATTTTTAAGTTAAGTGTTTTTTATTTTTACTCTTCCTCCTTAAATACTAATTCTTCCATCCCCTATAGGGAGTGCCTTTAGGTGTGTGTGGGAAGGAGGGGCGTGAGGGGAATAGGAATTTAAAGGTAACTTAAAAAATACATATATCATGTCCTACAATTTAACAACATATTTATAATGCTTTTCCTAGGAAGACAGAGAAATTTATAAAATTAAATAGAATCCCGGTGAATTTCAACATAATTGTAACAGTTTAAAACCTTAGTAGTAGTTTCCTGCATTACTATTCAAACCTCCTGCTTCTTGTCCTGTGTCCCCACTGCATCTTCTGGCTACTAAACAAAGAATCCTATGAGAAATTAATCTTTATTGTAGCATTGCATTCTTCAAATTATTATGATCAAATAAAATATAAGCAAGGATTTTATTCTGAGTCTAAGCTGTACAGGGTCGCTATGGGTCGGAACCGACTTGACGGTACTTAACAACAACAACAACAAATGTACTTAATCTAATGGTTAGTTTATTCTAAGTTTTGCTTTTTAATTTTAATGTATTCATTTATCCTGAGTAAAATTTGTCATACAGAGACTTTTAGTTTTGTGTTTTTCCTAATGAGTTTTCATAACCATCAGATACTATTAATACTGTTTGTGGTATCATACTAATGACTAACCACCTTCATAGAGCAGTACGTACTATATTGCATGAGAATAAAAAGTAGGAGACCATTTGCAATAATTATTACATATGAAGACAAGTACGTGTATATCACTAAATATAAAATGTATACAAACACGATATATTACGTAAATGTTCACAGGACTAAGGATAAGTAAGTAAATAACCAAGAATAGTACTTAGAGCTTCCTGTATTCAGGGCACATCCCCAAATGTAAGACACACCTTTCCCTCAGGGAGCTTATAATTCAGTAATAAGTATGAAGAAAACAACTATAAATATGAGGAGCTTTCAGAAACTTCTTGGAAAAACTCCCTTATCTTCCCATTTCATTTTTCTGTGAAATTTTTGAAGCCCTCAGGAATAACATTTACTGCCTAATTGTAAAAGCAATATAAAGAATTATACAAAGTACTCAGTGGAAGTATTTAATAGTAGAAAGATGTTTTGAACCTTTCTAACCGAATAGATGGGCCTCTGGAGATTTTATTATCTAGGATTTTATTAAAGAATTGTGGGGAAATGTTGAAAAATTGATGAATAAATTAAGAAAGGTGATTTGGAAGAAGTATTTGAGAGGGACCTCTGAAGATGAGTAAGTAGAATTCTAAGAGGAATTGGGAGGAAAATGTTGAAAATTTGATAAATAAAATATATAACAGAAAAGAATATGGTGGTAAGGCATAGGCTATGTTTGTAAAACATAGGAAGGCCTGCTGAGAGGTCATTTCAGGTACCAAAGATCTGAAATAAGTGTTAGCAATAGAAATGCAACAAGGAGATTCTTGTAAGAGATATGGTTTTGGTCAACTCCATAGCACAATACACCTTACTGGAAGGCAGAAAAGAAAGTAAAACAAGCTGCGAAGGGCTTAAGTTAAGTTGGAAAACCTGTGTGGGAACCATGTGTGACTTCTTCTGACTCCACAAGGGGGAAGGAAAATCAAATTCAAAATCAGCCCAAGGCTGATTCTTATGACATAGAGGTCAGACCTGCCTCTACCCTGCAATCTCCTTTACCCTATTCTAACACCAACCATCCCTCCCACAACATGCTCTTGCTTCACATCTGGGTTCAATAATCCATTGCAGTGCCCACACAGAACTCATAACAGTACTCATGATTCCGGGCTTTATTAGGTAAGTGAACAGGTTCCAATTCAGGATTAGAAACAACTCTGTATGCAGCAGTTTCCCAATCTGGAATGTACTGATGTACTGTCTTTGGCCTTTCAGTTATGTGCCCCTTGGCCTCTGCTTTGCTCAAGCAAGTGTTACGGAGCTCATTTAGTCATTCTGTAAATGCCAGGGCAAGCCAGCCTTCTGCCCGTAGGCACTCAGCTTTACTCGGTCGATGGGCAAAGAAATCTGAAGTTACTCTGTCTCTCCATGGTGCTGCCTCTGCTACCACCTCTGCTGTGTCTGCTTTTCTAGGTAGGTAGGGATCTCACACTTCACTCATGCTCTTGTTTCCCTGTGGTTCTGCAATGATCTTTTCCTGCTTCTGAGATGACTTCTTTTAAATCTAGTGGATTAATAAAACAAAAATTCCAGCCTTAGAGTTCTATATACCATATTTGCATCAGACTGCAAAGTTGTTTGAACTGCAAGGTCGGTGGTTTAAGCTCACTAGCTGCTCCTTGGAAACCCTGTATGGGGTTGCTATGGGTCAGAATTGACTCTACGGCACTTAACAACAACCCAATCACTTGGAGTCCTGGTGTGGCACTGTGGGTTAATGCACCAGACTGCAGTGCCATCTGAACTGCAAGGTCGGTGGTTCAAGCTCACCAGCTGCTCCTCGGAAACCCTATACAGGATCGCTATGGGTTGGAATCGACTTGACAGCACTTCATAACAACAGCAACAACCCAATCACTTGGTGAAAATTAAGAAGACATTGGATAGAAAACCATAACAAGGTACCACAATTATTAAGTCCTTTTCACTTCCAGCAAGCAAGGTTAAATCATCTGCATACTGCAAGTTTCCTCCAGTCCTGATGCCACATTCTTCTTCATATGATTCAGCATCTCAGGTTATTTGCTCAGCATACAGATTGAATAAATATGGTGAAAGGATACAACCCTGGCACACATCTTTTCTGATTTTAAACTATTCAGTATCCCCTTGTCCTGTTCAAACGCCTGCCTCTTGGCCTGTTGTGTTGTTAAGTGCCGTCGAGTCGATTCCAACCTGCAGCGGGTTTCAGAGGAGAAGCTGGTGATCTTAGCCTATGCATAGGTTTATCATGAGCTTATCATGAGCACAATTAAGTATTCTGGAATACTCACTCTTCGCAATATCTCTCATAGCTTGTCATGATCCACACAGCCAAATGCCTTTGCATAGGCAAATGACTATGCATAGTCAAAGCACAAGTAAACATCTTTCTGGTATTCTTTGAATGAGGCTAAGTTCCATCTGACTAAATTAGTAATATCCCTATTTCCACACCTCTTCTGAATCTGGCTTGAAGTTTTGGCAGCTCTTTGTCAATGTGCTGCTGAAACCATTTTTGAATTATCTTCAACAAAATTTTACTTGAATGTGATACTAATAATACTGTACAAAGATTACAAAGATTTCTACAATCCTCTAGGTCACACCTCTTTGGAAAGGGCTTATATACAGACTTCTTCCAATCAGTTGGCCAGGTATCTGTCTCCCAAGTTTCTTGGCATGTACCATTGAGTGCTTCCAGTGCTGCATGAGTTTGTTGAAAGATTTTGATTTGTATTCTGTCAATTTCTAGAGCCTTGTTTTTCACCAAGGCTTTCAGTGCAACTTGGACTTCTTTCTTCAATGCATTTGATTCTTGATTATCTGGTATCTCTTGAAATGGCTGAATATCAACCATTTCCTTTTGTTACAGTGATTGTATTCCTTCCTCTTTTTTTTTTTTTTTCAACTTTCGATTGTGAATTGAGTGAAGGTTTATATCAGTTTTACATTCAACAGATCTTACACTTGGTTTCATCTCAGTGATTGCAATTCCCTCCGCGTAACAAGTTTTCCTACTTCCTCCCTATGGTTCTTATTTCCATTCCACTTTCTTTCCTTCCCATCACTTCTCAACTTTGTTCTTAGCTCTATGTTGCCCTTTTGATCTTGAGTGATTAACCATTCCATGGAGAGCATACCTTACTAGTTTTGGTGTCCCCCCTATATACTCATCTGCTGAAAATTGCACCATGAGGGTAAGTTCCATTCCAGACCTAAAGGGTGGTTAAGGAGCGTACTGTCAGATTCCTCCAATCTCTTTTTAACCTGTAAGTCCAGTCTTTTTATATAATTTTGAGTTTTGTTCCGTTTGTCTCCCACATTATTTGGGGTCTTCTCATGTAGTCCCTTTCAGAACAATTAATAGTGGCAATCACACACCATGTAGTATTTCTGGTCTCAGAGTCATGATAACTGATGTTCACATGTTCCATTGGACTAGTTGATTCCAATCATCTTCAAATTCCCATCACTCTTCTTCTGCACATGTACTGTAGATGGGTACTCATGAGCTTTTAAGATCCCAGTCATAACTCACTGCAATATATAAAAAATTGATTTTCTGGACTATGTTATTTATGCCAATTGACCAGGCCCAGCAACTCATTACCTTAAGATATTTGATAATGTCTAAGTTTTCATCACTTTGTCCTCTGTATAGCTCTGTAGGATAAGCACTGGACTGTTAATCGCTAGGTCAGCAGTTCACACCCACCAGCCACTCCTCGGAAACCCTATACAGGATCTCTATGAATCAGAAACGACTTGATGTCACTTCAACAATAACAACAGTGCTTCACTAAATTCGTTGGTGTGTTTGCAGCAAAGGTGAACACCCATGTACAAATATCCTGTGTAAAATCCTTATATTCGTGAGTATACATTCATGTGGTCCCACTTTCACTCCCACCTGTTCAGCCTGTTATCTGTTCATGTGTCTATCTGCAGAACACTGTTCCTGGATTGTGTATATAATAGTAGTTACCTCTATCTTTGTTAACTTTTGTATTCCTCCCTATGTCTTCACCTGTCTTCATAATTCTTCTGCCAATCTTCCTTTTATATATTGCCTTCCCTGTCACATGTGTCTACCCTCTAGCCAAAGGAGCTCTGGTAGCATAGTGGTTACAAGTTGGACTGCCGACCTCAAGGTTAGCTAGCTAGTTTGAAACTACCAGATGTTCCTGTAAAGATTTACAGCCTCGGAAACCCTATGCAGGGTCGCTATGAGTCAAAACTGACTCCATGGCACATAACAACCACCACCACCCTCTAGCCAGTAAATTATTTCCCTTTCTTCCTGCCCCTGGAAACCATCAAATGTTTCTTTTAGGATGAAAACCTTTCTTGAGTGTTTACAGTAGTGGTGCAATATTTGCCCTTATGTGATTAGCTGGTATTACTTGACATAATGTCCTCCAGGTTCATCCATCTTATGAGGTGTTTCACAGATTCATCATTATTATTCATCATTGCGTAGTATTCCATCATGTGTGTGTGCCAAAGTTTGTTCATCTGTTCTTTCATTGGTGAGCATTTAGGCTGTCTTCCATCTTTTTGCTACAGTGAATAGTGCTATGATGAACTTGGGTATTCATACATCTACTTTTGTCATGGCTCTTAACTTCTTGTGGGTATCTACCAAGTAGAAGGATTGCTGGGTCATACAGTATTTCTATTTCCGACTTTTGAGAAAAGCACCATACTGTTTTCCACAGTGGTTACACCATTTTAGTTTGAGACCTACCTGCAATGTAGGAGGGTCTCAGTTCTTCCACACTCTTGCCAACATTTTTTTTTTTACTTTACTATTAATGCTGGGGTAAGATGATACATCATTGTTGTTTTGATTTGCATTTCTCTAATGGTTAATGGAGAGCCCTGGTGTGGTGACGTAGGATAAGCACTGGATTGCGTACCACAAGGTTGGCAGTTCAAACCTACCAGTGGTTCCGAGGGAGAAAAATGAGGCATTCTGCTCCTGTAAAGATTTATAGCCTCAGAAACCCTGTACGGGATCACTATGAGTCAGAACCAACTCCACGGTACTTAACAATAACAATGATAGTTAGAAAATAAAAGTAATAGTCTCATTCTTTGAGTGTAGTGATCATCAGTGCTTTGGTAATGTAGTAGTTACAAGTCAAGCTGCTAACCTCAAGGTCAGCAGTTTGAAACTACCTACCAGCTGTCCCGCAGGAGAAAAATGAGGCATTCTGCTCCTGTAAAGATTTACAGCCTCAGAAACCCTGTACGGGATCACTATGAGTCAGAACCGACTCCACGGTACTTAACAACAACAACAATGATAGTTAGAAAATAAAAGTAATAGTCTCATTCTTTGAGTGTAGTGATCATCAATGCTTTCTTATTGTGGCCCAGTTTTATTCCTTATCCCACAAACTTTCTGCTTTAGAAATTACACTATAAACACATTTCAAGCGCAGTAGGCATCACTGATGTTCTGCAGACTGCATTTAAGATACACTAAGAAAAAACATAATGGGCCTGAAAGAACCATAGTGAGTTGTGTTCTGCCACTAACTGTTTTTGGAAAATTAAAACTATAACTTCATCAAATTGGCTCATTTCGTATGTATGAAAATTACTTTAAAATTTTCCCCTAAAACTTTTTATTCAAAACATATTTATTGTGTTTGAATATAAAATTGGAATCCTCTACTGCTTTTGTTGAGAGGATTGTTTGTGCAACTTCTTGTTTAAATTGGATTAGTACCATGTTAATTTTACAATGCCTCTGGTGAATAGCCACGGGGCTATAATCTTTGCCAGTATTTTGTCACAGCAAAACCCTCTGGAGGGCCATACAAAACATTTGTGTAGTACGGATTAGAAGGCGAAAGCCATATCTTAGATTGTTAATAAATGTTAATGACAAAACCCAGCTGGTAAAGCTTGGAAATAAGATCTAATACTTGGTGTTCCTTGCCAAAAGAATGTTTAAACAGAGATTTCCATTACTCAAAGGTGACCTAGTGTAGTCATTTTGTGAATTAAAAAAGCATAATCTTCTAATTATTTAGGAAAAAAATCTGATTTGCAACTATAAAAGTCTGCGTTTCCAAATTATACACTTTTTTGTTCTTTGGTAACTTCAATAACACAGCAACAGCTGTTATCATGTAAAATAAGTAAAACATGAAATAGGTCCTCACTTAGAAAATAGGGAAATGATACCCGTGCATTCTGGGTTTGGTGTCTTGGGACACAGTCTAATACAGGCTCTAGAAAGTTGCACTTTTTTAAGACATTTAAAACGTTTATTTTCTTTCACTTCTCCATGATGATAAACACAACAGAAATAATTTTAAAACCGAAACAAATACTTGAATTAAGTTGGTCTAACAATAACAACATCCAACTTAAGATTGTTTGCTTTACTCTTGAAGTTCTAAATA
The DNA here is from genome assembly GCF_000296735.1 of Chrysochloris asiatica. NCBI lineage: Eukaryota > Metazoa > Chordata > Mammalia > Afrosoricida > Chrysochloridae > Chrysochloris > Chrysochloris asiatica. Next base: position 4,657,281 of record NW_006408689.1, read on the forward strand.
TATTTACATATTTACTTGAGAGCATTTTTGACACCTAAGAATATAGTTATGTATGATATCTCTCGTGGAACGAGAGATATCATTGCTGATATCCGATGGATCTTGGCTGAAAGCAGAGAATACCAGAAGGATGTTTACCTGTGCTTTATTAACTACACAAAGGCTTTCGAGTGTGTGGATCATGACAAGCTATGGACAACATTGAGAAGTATGAGTATTCCAGAACACTTAATTGTACTTCTGAGAAATCTGTACCTAGACCAAGAAGCAGTTGTTCGAACAGAACATGGGAACACTGAATGTTTTAAAATTAGGAAAGGTGTGAGACAGGGTTGTATTCTTTCACCATACTTATTCAACCTGTATGCTGAGCAAATAATATGAGAAGCTGGGTTCTATGAAGAAAAACGTTGTGTCAGGATTGGAGGAAGACTCATTAACAACCTGCGATATGCAGCTGATACAACCTTGCTTGCTGAAAGTGAAGAGGACTTGAAACATTTACTTATGAAGATCAAGACTTGAAACATTTACTTATGAAGATCAAAGAGCACAGCCTTTGATATGGATTACATCTCAATGTCAAGAAAACAAAAATCCTCACCACTGGACCAATAAACAACATTCTTATCAATGGAGAAAAGATTGAAGTTGTCAAGGACTTCATTCTTCTTGGATCAACTATCAACACTCGCGGAAGCAGCAGTGAAGAGATCAGACGACGTATTGCATTGGGCAAATCTGCTGCACAGGAACTTTTTAAAGTATTGAAGAGCAGAGATGTCGGCTTGAGGAGTAAGGTGTGCCTGACCCAGGCCATGGTGTTTTCAGTAGCCTCATATGGATGCAAAAGCTGGACAGTGAATAAGGAAGATCGTAGAAGAATTGATGCCTTTGAGTTGTGGTGTTGGAGGAGAATACTGAAAGTGCCATGCATGGGCTGCCAAAAGAGCCAATAGATCTGTTTTGGAAGAAGTGCAGCCAGAGTGCTCCTTGGAGGCCAGGATGGCTAAGCTTTGTCTCTCATACTTTGGACATATTGTCCAGAGGAAACAGTCGCTGGAGAAGGATGTCATGCTGGGTAAGGTCAGAGAAAAAGAGGAAGACCCCTAACGAGATGGATTGGACAGGTGGCATCATTGATGGACTCAAGTATGGCAGCGGTAGTGAGGTTGGCCCAGGATCAGACATTGTTTTGTTCTGCTGTGCATGGGGTCGCTATGAGTCGGTTCTGACTCGATGGCACCTGACAACAACAACAACATGAAGAATAAAAGCCATTATTTCAAAAAGAAAGAAAGAAAAATGAATTGTTAATGAGGTATGAATTTGTTCTGGGAAATTTAACATTTTTTTGATGTCAGATATGTTTTAAACTAGGTGTGTTTGTCCCCCAGGACAGAAAAGAGAACTAAGATTTTGAGGTGGATGTGGGTCCAGGTCCTTTACCATACTTGTGCACTGTTGATCTGCTTAAAGCTTAGCTGATATATTTAGTTAAAACAACACAGACTTCATTGGCTGACATCAGCACTATCTTGTCCAGCCTACTCCTTATCCACTCAGGGTAATTAATTTGATTAATTTATAAGTAATTTAACCAATGATGGGATGTAAATCTTTGTTTAAGAAAAACAGTTGGAGGTCCAAGTCTTGGTTAAAAACTGTGTCTTGAAAGCATCCAGGCCCTCCTACTGACTTGTCAGCTCTGGGTTATTTTCAGAAAACTTTACTTGAGTTCCTTAGCTTAGTTGTAAGTTTTTTCCCACAGACTTACATGGTATGTGTGAGTGGGAGAGTAAGTAGTGGCCACTTTTTAGCCGCTGTTTAGTCTAGTGTATGTATGTTTACATCTCCTTTCTGGATTTATAGGCAGCCAAGGCAAAATAAAGATTATACTCACTTGATTGAGGAGCCCTTAACCAAGAGCACCTGGCAGCAGAGAGGATTTCTTTAACTTCTAAGTTTTGTGTTTCTGTGTGTATATACTTCATTAAATTAATGTGGTATACTTGATTACAAATGTAACACATTCAAAGGCTTTTTTGCAAGGGTTTTTAGAGTACCAATGTTTCAAGTTTGATTAAAAAGTCAGAATTTTACCAAGGTATCTAAAATTTAACAACTTTTTTTGGTCGTTATTTTTCTTTCTGCTTGTAATCATACTTATTCAGTATTAAAAAAATGCAAATATGACACAGAAAATAAAAACTACAAATAATCTCATCCTCCCGCTATGGCACTGTAGGATGAGCACTGGACCACAAGGTCGGCTTGAACCCCAAGGTTGGCAGTTCAAACTAACCAGCCGCTCCTCGGAAACTATATAGGGTTGTTATGTGTCAGAACCGACACATTGGCACTTAACAACTCCTCCGTTAGAGATAAGAGTTTGGTGTTGTTGTTTTTTTTTCTTTCTTTCTTATTGAAATCACTTCTTAAACATATTGTACACTGCAAAGAAGATAAGAAACTATATATAGTTTAAGTCGTTTTTATTGTTAAATGCCATTGAGTCGGTTCTGACTCATAGCAGCCCTATATAGGGTTTCTGAGGAGTAGTAGCTAGTAGGTTTGAACCACCAACCTTTTGACTAGAAGTCCAGAGCTTATCTTACAATGCCACACCAGGGCTCCATATAGTTTAAGGGGTGGGGAGAGAAAAGATTTGTATACCTCATATTACCTCCTTCATAAGAAACTGTTGCTAAGATGCCACGGAGCAGTTTCAACTCATAGCAGTTATGAGTAGGGTTTCTGAGTCTGTAAATCTTTATGGTAGCCAGAAAGCTGCTCTTTTTCTCAAGGAGTGACTGGTAGATTTGAACTGCTGACTATGTGGTAAGCAACCCAGCTCATAATCCACTGCATTATCAGGGCTCCTTAGCAAAGAAATTGAGTATAATCAATGAATCCTATCCAGAGGTCATCACTACCCTGAAATTAGTATTTATTATTCCTTTCCTTAGTATTCATAGGGATTTACTCATTTAATCTATAATATCATTGATGTCCATACATTTTCTAACATTGAACAAACCTGAATTCCTAAGATTAACATAACAAAGTAATAATTTAAGATTTATTTTATAAATTAGTTCCATTTTCTAATAGTTTGCTTAGGATTAAGTCTATGTTTAAGAGTAAAACTGGCCTCTAGTAATAACTTCCTGATTTTTTTCTCTGGTTTTATTAGTAAAGATAGTCTAGTCCTATAAATTGAGCATTACATTTTCTCAATTATCTTTCTTTTTCCCTTAAGTTTTTATTGTGAATTGATAGTTGACATGGGAGAACACTGGTTTTACAGTCCTCATTTCATTGGAATGATTACAATCCCCTCTGTGCATCATCATTAAACAGTATTTGCTACTATTCCCTCTGGGTTTTTTGTTTTTTGCGGGGGAGGATGTAACACACAAAAAAAGAGATGGTGGAAAAACTCCGTATCATCAGCCAAAACAAGGCCAGGGGCAGACTGTGGTGAAAGGACCATCAATTGCTCAAATGCAAATTCAGACGGAAGCTGAAAAAATGAAATCATGTCCGTGGGAGCCACAATATGACCTTGAATATATCCCACATGAATTTAGAGATCATCTGAAGAACAGATTTGATACATTAGATACTAAAGACCAGAAGAGTTGTGGGATGACATCAAGAACATCATACATGAAGAAAGCAAAAAGTCATTAAGAAGACAAGAAAGAAGGAAAAGGTCAAAATGGATGTCAGAAGAGACACTGAAAATTGCTCTCCAGCTCAGAGATGCTAAAGCAAATGGAAGCAATGAGTAGGTCCCACAGCTGAACAGAAAATTTCAAAGGACAGCTCTAGAAGACAAAATCAAACATTACAGCGAAATGTGCGAAGATCTGGAGTTGTCAGAAAACCGAAAGGGATGACGACGCTCAGTGTTTCTCAAGCTGGGGGAACTGAAGAAAAAATTCAAGCCTCGACTTAAGTTATTCAAGGATTCTCTGGGCAAATTACTGAATGATGCAGAAAACATCAAAAGAAAATGGAAGGAATATACAGAGTCACTATACCAAAAGGAAATGGTTGTTGTTTAACCATTTCAAGTGGTACCATATGATCAAGAGCCAATGATACTGAAGGAAGATGTCCAAGGTGCATTGAAGGAATTGGCAAAGAATAAGACACCAGGAATTGATGGAATAAAATTTGAAATCTTTCAACAAAGTGAGGTGGCACTGTAGGCACTCACTTATTTATGCCAAGAAATTTGGAAGACAACTATCTGGCCAATTGATTGGAATAGATCCGTATTTGGGCCCATTCCAAAGAGAGGTGACCCAACAGAATGCGGAAATCATCAGACAATCTCTTTGATATCCCATGCAAGTAAAGTTTTACTAAAGGTAATGCAGAAAAGGCTGCAAGCATACACTGACAGAGAACTTCCAGAGGTTCAAGCTGGATTCAGAAGAGGACGTTGAATGAGGGATATCACTGCTGACGTCAAATGGATCTTGGCTGAAGGCAGAGAATACCAGAAAGATGTTTACTTGTGTTTTATTGACTGCTCATATCCCTTCGATTGTGTATATCGTGACAAGCTATGGACAACATTGCTTAGTATGAGTATTCCAGAATACTTTATTGTGCTCATGAGGAGCCTGTAGATAGACCCAGAGGCAGTTGTTCCAGCAGAACATGGGAACACTGAATGGTTTAAAATTAGGAAAGGAGTGTGCTAGGGTTGTATTCTTTCACCATACTTATTCAGCCTTTATGCTGAGCAGATAATCCAAGAAGCTGGGTTATATGAAGAAAAACGTGACATCAGGATTGGAGGAAGACTCATTGGCAACCTGCGATATGCAGATGATACAACCTGGCTTCCTGAAAATGAAGAGGACTTACAATACTTACTGATGAAGATCAAAGGCGGTAGCCTTCAGAATGGATTGCATCTCAATGGAAAGAAAACAAAAATCCTCACCACTGGAGCAATAAACAACATTCCTATCAACGGACAAAGATTGAAGCTGTCAAGGACTTCATTCTTCTTGGATCAACTATCAACACTCAAGGAAGCAGCAGCCAAGCAATCAAATAACATATTGCAATAGGCAAATCTGCACAAGACCTTTTTAGGCTGTTGAAGAGCAAAGATGTCAGCTTGAGGACTAAGGTGCGCCTGACTCAGGCCATGGTAGTTTCAATAACCTCATATGGATGCAAAAGCTGGACAGTGAATAAGGACTATTGTACAATAATTAATGCATTTGAGTTACGGAGTTAGAGGAGAATATTGAAATTGCCATGGTATGCCAAAAGAACAAACAGATTTGTGTTGGAAGAGGTATAGCCAGAGTGCTTCTTGGAGGCCAGGATGGCCAGACTTTGTCCTCATATTTCAACATATTTTCAGGAGGGACCAGTCACTAGAGAAGGGTATCATGTTTGGTAAGTTGGAGGGTCAGTGATAAAGAGGGGGTCTTCCTCAGTGAGATGGAGTGACAAAGTAGCAACATCAATGGGCTGAAGCATGGCAATAATTGTTAGGTTAACCCAGGACTGGGCAGTGTTTTGTTCAGTGTGCATAGGGTTGCTGTGGGTTGATACCAACTCACTGACATCTAACAAAACAATTTATAATATAAAAATTTAATGCTTTTGATTTCACTCTGGATTGGGTTTTAATAGCATCCTACAGGAGTTTTGTTGTGGCTCTATGGGTTAATGCACTGGACTGCAAAGTTGGTTTGAACCTCAAGGATAGCATTGCAAGCTCATCAGCTGCTCCTTGGAAATGCTGTTCTGGGTTGCTGTGATTCGAAACTGACTCAACAACACTTAGCAACAACAGCATAGACTTTGCTATGAATCTTTGACTTTTATTATGGAAAAAAGTAGAGGTGTTTTTTTATGAATCCCTGTATTCCCATCATCCATTTTAAACTGTTACCAGCATTTTGCCCCTCTTATTTCATGTATTTTCCTTCTTTACTTTTTTTCCTCTTCCATTTCTGGGATTGTGGGTGTTGTCAGGTGTCATCAAGTGGGTACCGACTCATAGCGACAGAACAGAACGAAACACTGCCTGGTCCTGTGCCAACCTCACAATCCTTGCCATGCTTGAGCCCGTTGATGCTGCTATTTTGCCAGTCCATGTCACTGGGGGTCTTCCCCTTTTTCTCTGACCCTCAGACTTACCAAGCATGATATCCTTCTCCAGCAACTGGTCCTTCCTGACAGTATATCCAAAGTATGAGTGATGAAGTTTGACCATCCTGGCCTCCAAGGAGCACTCTGGCTGTACTTCTTGCAAAACAGATATGTCTTCTTTTGGCAGTTCATGGCACTTTCAATAGTCTCCACCAACACCATAACTCAAAAGCATCAATTCTTGTACGGTCTTCCTTATTCACTGCCCAACTTTCACATGCATATGAGGTTATTGAAAATACCATGGCTTGGGTCAGGCACACCTTAGTCCTCAAGCTGAAAGGACATAAAGACCAGCCTGGAGTGGCTAGAGAACAGAAGATATTTCTTAAAAGAAAGACCAGCAGGAGAAATCCAAAACAAAATGGCAGTCTGATTGGCTACTACAAGAGCAAGCAAGTTGTTCACCAGGGAGCCATCAATGCAAGTAATCAAGTCCCTTCAGGAAAAACCATGCTTCAAGACTGAACCTCAAAGGGAACACATGAACAGGCATGTAAGCTTGCTGGTGACAATGTTGGTCTACTGGTGAGTGGAAGAAGGGAAAAGGCAGCAATGAAGTTATGGGCTGTGTTTGACCACATTCCATAGACTCCTGTCGACCTGAAGATGAGAGAGAGAAGAGGAAGAGCTGGTTGATCTGAAATGTGGTGAGACCTGAGGACGCCTAAGCGCTTCGACAAGGACCTAGGCACAGAGGGCTAGAGCTGAGAGTGAAGCATCCAGCTGATATAAAGTGAGGGGAGATGCACAAGAACACCCAAACTTGGAGATAGTACCCATTTGACCTAGCCTTGATGGCTTGATGATCAGAACTCCACTAAAGTAAGATAAAGAAATTTGATAAAGGAAACGTGTAAATTGCTACAATTTGATAAACTTGACCTATACTTATGGATGTGTTGTTGTTTCTGTTAAGTCGATTCCAACCCATAGCGACCCTGTAGAGGGTTTCCAAGGAGCAGCTGATGAGCTTGAACCACCGACCTTACAGTTCAAACGACTTTGCAGTATGACACATTAGCCCACAGAACCACACCAGGACTTCTACCTTAAAATACCAACTGAGAGGGAAGAAGTCTTCACATCAAGTATCAATCCTATCCCCTCTCTGTACAGGGTTGATAGGAATGGGCAACTTAGACTTAGATGGGGTAAGGTAAAATCACCATTGAATAGTTTTCATCTTGTCTAGATGGGTCTGATGAAAGGAAATGGGGATAAGATTCTTATGATTCAGTAGTGAGTAATTGTTAACATAACTAATTGCGACTGTCACAACTGTAAAGGTAGAAATTTTGTAACACAAAGGGAGGAGTAGTTAATCTTACAGTCCAGGAACAGAGGACCATCTAGGGAGAAGAGCATGAGTAGAATGTGGGACACTATCAAGAGAAGCAGGGACACCAGAGATGGAGGCAGAGATGATGGCGTGAAGAGAGGGAGCAGCTGACTCATGGAAAGAAAAAGGTCGTGTGCTGGCAGCCAGTAGGCAGGCTTGTAGAATATACCCTTGGTTTTTTAAATTATATATTCCTTAGTGTTTTTGTGTACATCAGAAAAACTAACAAAACAGAGGGAGCAGAAGTAAATACTGTTGAATGGTAGAAAATAAAAAAGAAAGTGAAGAAATGATCACCATAAGAAATTGGGAGTGATTACCTCCAGGGGGCAATCAGAAGGGGGCACATGGACTTCTAGGAACTAACAATGCCCTGGTCTCCTTTTTTTTTTTTTTAGAACCAGACTTGCATTTTATTCATATCTGAAAATGCTTTCCTTTTCAAAATCATTGTATACTGCACATTTATAAAAATATCTATATACATTTTTTAAATGTTTTATTGTGAATTATATGATAGTTTACATGGGAGAATATTCGTTTTACATTCATTCTATCATATATCGTTTCATTGCCATGGTTCCAATCCCCTCCATGCATCATCAACCAACCAAAGGGTATACCCTGCAAGCCTGCCCCCTACACTCCCCCCATACCCTCAGTCTTCAGCACACAGTTGGCTGAGCACTTTTTTATATGTGTGCCATGTTTTACATTTTTTACATGCTTTTGGTGTTTTATTAGGTCGTTACAAGGGAGGATTAAAAAACAGGATAATCTTCAAGGCTGATATTCTTTACTAGTTAAACTGAAATACTGTTTGGTTTTAAGAAGATTTCAGGGAAGTTTTTAGGCTTAAAAGTTAAAGATTATCTGAAAACATTAGTGTGTGTGTGGAGGGGTTCATCTAGCCCCTTTGACTCCAGAAAGTCTGGTAGCAGTGAAAATTTGAAATTCTGTTTTGTGTTTTCCTTCTTTTGATCAGGCTTCTTCTTTGATCAAAATGTTCATTAATCGTAGTTAGATACCATCTAATACTGGTCTCATGGCAAAGGAGCCAATTGTCCTGAAAAGAATGTACATTTTCCAATTTTGGGATATGTTATTTTGCAAATGGTCATTTCACAAAGCATGTTAAAAATAGTATTTACAGTGTCTCTGTCTTTTCAAATATGTTGTTCTTTTGTTCTGTCAATTACAGAGAGAGGTATGGTAAAGTCTGCAACTGTGATGGTAGATTTGTCCATTTTCGTTTTTTACATCTTTTGTTTATAATCTGAAACTCTGTTACCAGTAGAATATTTTCTCAGTGTGTTGAACTTTCTTATTAAGTAGTTTACCTTTTTGTCTCTAGTAGTTGTTGCTATTTGCTGTTGAGTGGGTTCTGACTCCTAACAACCCCATGTAGCTGTAAATCTTGCCGGGAGCAGAAAGCCTCACTTTCTCCTGTGGAGCGATTTATAGATTCAAACTGCTGACCTTGCAATTAGCAGCCCAGTGTGTCATCACTATGTCACCTGGACTCCTTTTGTCTCTAGTAATACTTCTTGAAAGTTTGTTTTGCCATACCAACATATTTCCTGCTTTGTTTTAGTTAGTATTTACTTTCTATTCTTGTCTTCATCTATTAGGTGTGTCATTCATAGACAGCATGTAACTAACTGAATGTTTTATTGTCCCTTTATGAGGAGTTTTCATTTCCTTTATATATATTGTGATTATTGATATGCTTCAATTTATTTTCATCCTCTAATTCGCTGCTTATTCTACTTTTTCTTGGTTTTATTTCCTCTTTGCTTTCTTTTGGATTGATTACTATTGTTATTGGTCTTATCCTATTTTTCACCTTCATAGAGTTTTAAATGATTACTCTTACTTCTGTTGTTTTTGTGGTTACCTTAGGGATTTTGGCATATATACTGAATATAGCAATATCCAAAGGTAATATCTTTAATGTTAATATAGGTACCTAAAAGTAATTTAACTCCAGCCACTCTCCTTCCAATTTGTCTATTATTGTAAGGTACTTAAGTTCTGTCTTCTCATTTTTTAACTCTATAAATTAGACACTATTATTATTGGAGTCCTGGTATGTACTGCAGGATAATGTGCTGGACTGTAAAGTCAGTTTGAACTGCAAGACCAACAGAACAAACACAGCAGTCACTCCTCAGAAACCCATACAGGGTTGCTATGGGTCAGAACTGACTTAACGGCACTTAACAACAACAACGTTATTGATTTATCAGGATCCCTCGTGGCATAGTGGGTTATATGTTGGGCTGCTAACCGCAAGATCAGCAGTTCAAATCCACCAGTTGCTCCACCGGAGTAAGTCTGCATCTGTAGAGATTTATAGATTAAGAAACCCTAAACAGGGTCACTATAAATTGGAATTGACTCAATTGCAATGGGTTTGGATTGGTTTGGGTTATCGTTTTTATATAATATTTACTTAGGTTTACCCATAGACTTACTAGTTTCCTTTGCTCATTCCTTCTTGAATCTCCATGCTTCTTTTGGGGCTCTTTTTTTCCTACTATGTTAAGTGCCATTGAGTCGATTCCAACTCATAATTTCATTCTTCAGTAGGTAGATTGTGTTTTTCTCTGAATGTTTAAAAGATCAAAGATCTTCCCTTTGTCTTTAGTGCTCAATATTTTATGTACAATCAGTGACATTGATAAGACTCTCTGAGTTGTACACTCATTATCACCCTCCTTTTCTTAATTGTTCCGCCTACATTAATATAAACTCACCGGCTCCTGTGGTTCCTAGCTAATCTTTTGATTTACTCTTGTCAATTTGATCCTTCATAAATAGAACTTAAAATGGATTGATGTTCAGTTGTTTGGTAATTAAATTAAACTGTTGCTTGATGTTAAGATTTCAGGGGATATTTTTGGCCTAAGGTGTAAAGACTATCTTATCGTAATCGTTTCGGGGGCATCTTTGTCAATTTATCTCCTTTAATATCTGTTTGTCTCTTTAACATCTCCTATATGTTTTTCATTTTGCTTCTATTATTAGAATATTTAAATAGATAGCTCGTCTAATGAAAGTTATGGACTGTCTTCCCAGAAAAATACACATATACTAAAACATGTGTATATAATTTTATAAGTATTATCCTTTGAAATCTACTCATAGAACATAGTTTAAGAATGACTGTTTAATAAGAAAATTCTAAAATCATACTAAACATCGTAAAGCAATATAGGAATGAAGGACGAGATATTTTCCTAGATGTACATTTAGTATACTTCCCCCCCCCCAAATCATTATATAGATTTAATGTTACTCTAATCAAAATTAAGTGGAAAAAGAAAAGATAAAGTGTATGTTAGGGAGAGGAAAGAGACAGATTTGCCTTGCTAGATTTGTATTTAGAAACTGTGATTTTGGCAAAGAAATAAATGCTAGAATAGAAATAAATAGCTAGATGTGCATATTTATATTAGAAGAATTAATATATATTGAATAATTTATGCTGGCAAAATTAGTACGCCGTTTTTAAAATAAAAAGCTTGGTTTTATAATACATATAAAGAAATTACATATGGGTTAAAATCAAATGTAAAAAAGTTAAATAGTGTTTGGAGGTAAATCAAAAACTGTTGCTACAAAATCATAGGAACTTTTTTAAACAAAAAGAAAAAGATGTGAAACTATTTCTTATAGACATACCCTCTGTCTAGGTCTGTATACTTCTAAAGACCGTGTTTCCATCTCTCTAGCGGTTTCCTGTGGAGTCCTGGTGTGGCTCTGTGGGATAATGAACTAGACCACAAGGTCAATGTGAACCTCAAGGTCAGCAGTTGACACTTACCAGCTGCTCCTCTGAAACTCTACACAGGATCCCGATGAGTCAGAATTGACTCCATGGCACTTAACAACAACAACCGTTCACTGAAGAATTTTGTACTCTTTACTTTACACCCTGTCAACTCTTTTGACATTGCTAGGGACATAAATCTTGTTTCTTTTCAATGTTGTTTGATTTTAGGGATTGAAAATAAGTTGAGAGGGGCAAAATTAGAGCATAGTATGCTATGCTCTAGGGTAAATTTTCCCAACAAATTGCTTGTAGGACAACTCTTGATACTTCCAGAGATGGAGCAGGTTTATTCTTGAGATGGGAAAAAAAGCTTTTGGTGCAACTTTTTTCACCAATGCCGTTTTTAATTTTCTTAAAACTTCATAATAATCCCCGGTGTTCACATCCTGTGTCTGTGGGGAAAATGTATCAACATTACTCTTGGTTGTTGTTAAGTGCTGTTGAGTCAATTCTGACCCATAGCGACCACGTATAGGGTTTCCAAGGAGCGCCTGGAGAGCCTGAACCACTGACCTTGCAGCTCAAACTGACTTAGCATTCTAGCACATTAACCCACAGCGCCACACCAGTTGTTAGGTACCGTCAAAGCATTTCCCTCTCTTAGCAACCCTGTACACAAAAGAATGAAAAGTTCTGGGTCCTGCACCATCCTCACAATTGTTACGTTTGGGCCCATTGTTGCTGTCACTGGGTCAGTCCATCTTATCAGGGATTCCCTCTTTTTCCTTGACCCTCCACTTTACCAAGTTTGATGACCTTCTCCAGAGACTGATTCTCCCTGACAATATGTCCAAAGTACCAGAGAGGAAGTCTTATCCTCATTTTTAAGGAGCACATACTGGCTGTACTTCAAGAAAGATTTCTTTGTTCTTCTGGCAGTCGGTGGTACTTTCAGTATTTTTTGCCAATATTATAATTCAAATGCAACAATTCTTATTATGGTCTTTTTGATTCATTATTCAACTTTCACATGCATATGAGGTGCACCTTAGTCCTCAAACCAACATCTTTGCTCTTTAACACTTTAAAGAGATCTTTTGCAGTATATTCGCCTAATACAGTCTGTCTCTTTGATTTCTTGACTGCTGTTTCCATGAATTTTAATTGTGGATCCAAGCAAAATGAAGTCTTTAACAGCTTCAGTCTTTTCTCCATTTAGAACGATGGTATGTATTGGTCCGGTTGAAAGGATTTTCGTTTTATGTTGAGGTGCAATCCATACTGGAGGCTGTAGTTTTGAATCTTCATTAGTAAGCATTTCAGTTCCACTTTGCTTCCAGTAAGTAAGATTGTGTCATCTGAGTATCTCAGATTGCTAATGAATGTTTTTCCAATACTGATGCCACATTCCTCTTCATATAATCCAGTTTCTTTGATTATTTGCTCAGCAAAGAGATTGAATAAGCATGGTGAAAGGATGCAACCCTGGCTCACACCTTCCTGATTTTAATCATTTAGTAGACCCTTGTTCTTTTTGAACAAATGCCTCTTGGTCTATATACATGTTCCTTGTGAGCACAATTAAGTGTTCTGTAATACCCATACATCACAATTTACTCATAGTTCTCTATGATCGACACAGTCGAATGACTTTGCATAGTCAATAAAGCACAACTAAACATCTCTGATAGTCTCTGCTTTTAGCCAAGATCATCTGACATCAGCAGTGATATCCTTTGCTCCACATCCTCTTCTGAATCCAACTTGAAATTCTGGAAGCTCCCTGCTGATGTACTTCTACAACTGTTTTTGAATTATCTTCAGTTACATTTTACTTGCTTGTGATATTAATGATATTGTTCGATGATGTCGGCATTCCATTGAGTCACCTTTCTTTGAAAGTGACATAGATAGGGATCTCTTCCAGTAAACTGGCCAGGTAGCTGTCATAACAGATTTATTGCCATAGACAAGTGAGCTCATCCCGCACTGTATTAGTTTGTTGAAATAATTCAATTGCTATTCCACTGCAGTTGAGTTGATTCCATAAGACAGAGCAGAACTCCCCATAGGGTTTGAATGGCTGTCAATTGTTATAGAACCAGACTGCCACCTCATTCTTCTGTGAAACAGCTGGTGGGTTTACACTGCCAGCTTTTCAGTTATCAGTAGAGTACTCAACCACTCTGCTATCAGGGCTCCCCATTAGCCACTGAAGAAATGGGGGGTGGGGGGGAAGTATATATCACAATGAAATACCAGTAGAATTGGTGTTATAAATGAGATGAGAAATGAGAAAGATAGAAGTTACCAAGTGGTGGCAAGAGTATGGAGCGTGGAACAGTCACCATGATGGGATTGTAAACTGGTTTGACCAGTTGGAAAACTGTTTGATAATATTTCAAAGAATGCTGTTGCAGTTTTAGGACCCATGTGGTACAGGGGGTAAGTGCTCTGCTGATAACTGAAAGGTTGGTGGTTTGAATACATTAGCTGCTCTACTGTAGAAAGATGTGACAGTCTATATCCATGAAGATTTACAGCCTTGGAAACCCTATGTGGCAGTTATATTATGGTCTATAGGATCGTTATTAAGTTGCTTCAACAACATGTTTTATAGCAGTTTGAATCCTAAGTATACACTCAGAAGACATATACAAAAATGTGTCTAAAGACAAGTGTAATAATATTCACATCAACATTATTGATTATACAATATGGGAAACTACCCAAACATCCCTCAACAGTAGAATTAATATTTTGTATTTTCATTCATTGGGATGTTATGTAGAAATGTAATGCTACACAGAAAAATGTGAATAAATCTCAGAATTACTATTAAGTGAAAAAGCCAAACAAAAAGTGCTATATAATATCCAGTTCCATTTATATAAGGTGCAAAGTAGTCAAAACATTTGCAGTATTAGAAATTAGGGTTAGGGTAGTGGTCATCTTTGGGAAGTATGGGTGGGTGGTTAGTGGAATGAAACGGGGATATTTGGGGTTCTGAAGACGTTCTGTTTCTTGATCTGGATGGTGGTAATATGAGTAGTCACTTTGTGAAAATTTATTGAGATGTACTCTTGTGATTTAGCTGTTTTCTGTTTGTTACTCAATAAACAGGTTTATTTTTAAACGATGGCCCATGCCTATCGATCCAGCTATCCCACATTGGGGTCTGTCCTAAAGAATGAAAAGTAACTATATCTAAGAAATATGTGGTGGGAGTCATAAACTATAACTCTTAGATGATAGGGTATTTTATTGCAACATTGCTTTATAATACCCAAGTGTCCATCATTGAAGGAGTGCTTGAATAAGTCTTGGTGCGTCCATTGTATGGCATGTTACACATTTATTTTAAAGAGAGATTTATTCTAGCCTGGAAGAATTGTAAAGTTAATAAAGCAAAGTAGGACATATTTGTTCCATTTGTGCTCAAAAAAATGCTATATGTATACACACATATGCACAGATATTTGTATGAGCCTAGGAAAAAAGTGTAAGAAACCATATTATATATCTGAGGTAGAGTGGAACTAGTGACCCATGTAGGAAAGAGTATTAAATTTTTCTTTGCGCATCTTTGTATAATTAACAATTTCTTAGCTGCTGCTCTATTAGTCTTGGAATTTCAGTGTATTGACAGTGGACTCCCTTGTCTTAAACTTTCACCAAACCTCAATCGCTGATTGGGCCACAGCTGATTATGGTTTAGAGCTTTTACTAAGAGAAGTAAGTAATAGAGTAGTCTGAGAGGATCTGAGTATTGCTAGGTAAAATGTGACTCATAGTGTTGGCAGTGCATGGCTGTATCACAGGTATTGCCAAGTAGAATTATACTCACACATCACATTGTATGAAACATGTTTGTTCCTAATACTAGGAATCTGGTTTCTTTCTTCCTTCCCTTCAAGCGTGAACAAGAAAGTCAAATGGCTCGTCTTAAAAAACAGCAAGAAGAACTGGAGCAGATGAGACTGCGTTACCTGGCTGCTGAGGAAAAAGATACAGTAAGAACTGAGCGACAAGAATTGTTGGATATAAGAAATGAATTGAACAGGTACCATAACTAAAACTTTTTTTAAATATAGAAACCAAATTTCTAATAGGACAGCCTTTGAAATGAGCATTGGTTTAGGAAAGATACAACTTCAGGTGCCTCAAGGATAAAGTAGACCGTGTATAAAGTGTAGGAGACTTGTGCAGTAGAAATTCTATGCCAGTCACCATTATATCTAGTTTTGTTTGTTTGTTTGTTTTTGCCATAGGTAGCTGTATCAAATATACTTCGCTTTTTTTGTTTTCAATTATAGCATCAGTACTGGAAATTTTTGTGTGCATGAACATTTTAGGATTACTATTACTATTTTAAGGTAATTGGTTACATTGAATTTTGCATTAAATAAATTATAAGAAATTTCAGGTTTATATTTTAATATCAATAATAAAATACTTATGATCCCTTTCTATGTGAGGAGGTTTGTCCAATCCCTTATATTTCAGCCTCATTTTTATCTTCAAAGTAACTCTTCGAGGAAGGTAATTCTTACAGAGATGAGAAAACTGAAGACTGAAGAGACTACCCTTTTCGAAATTACACAGCTAGTAAAACATGAAACCCTAGTTCAAATCTAATTCCAAAGATTGTATTTTTAACTACTGTGCTACACTGGGCTTATCTGTAGTGCCACATTGATTTGAATTACTATTTTAACAGTGTTTCATGTTGGAAAAGAAACATAACCATTAGGAAGAACAAATGATAGCCTTCCTTTTTTTTTAAAGAAGATAGAGGAACATTTGTTAGTCTAATTTATCAAAGAATTAGTTTCACCAAAACATACATATACAGAGTATCACATGAGTTCCCCAGGTATGAGCTGGAAACATGCAGTTACTATATCATGTGGGGTTAGACTTGAATTAAACAACTGCATTTAGAGTATTAGGAATCCCTGGGTAGTACAAATGGTTAATGTGCTCAACTGCTAACCAGTAGATAGACACGTCAACTCCACCCATAGCCTCGTCAGAAGAAACACAGAGCTATACTTCCGAAAAATAAACCATTGGAAATCCAATAGAGCACAGTTCTATTCTGACACATAGGAGGTTGGTGTAAGTTGCAATCAATTGGATGGCAACTGGGGAAAAAAATCTAGGGTATTAATGAATAAATCTCAGCTGTCATGGTCTAGTGTCATACCTACAGGATTCAATCTGTGTCACTATGCTTTTGTATTCAACAAATATTTATTTGAAACCCTACTATGTTGTAGACTTTTTAAAGATACTACAAAAGAATTAATAACATTCTAAAATTTCCCTTTCATGTACTGTACTTTTTTTAGTTCAACAAATATGTATTGTTGTTGTTAAGTGCTGTCAAGTCGGTTCCAACTCAGCGACCCTGTTGAGGGTTACCGAGATTGCACTTTGCAGGAGCAGAAAGCCTCTTCATTCTCCCACAGAGCGACTGTTGGGCTTGAACTGCTGATCTTGTGGTTTGCAGTCTAGTACTTATCATATAGAGCCAAACCTCTGCTATTTACTGAGCAATTTGGAGATCATATGAAATTGAATGATATCACTCATATCTTAAATAAATCAGAATTCAAAGAGAACTGAAACTAACAAGGTTGTATCAAGAGAAAAGCAGAGTTCTCTGTTTAAGTCACACAAAAATGAGTTTTATGATGGGTTAAATATTGAAGAATTCCTAGGAGGAAATCCAGGAGGATGTTAAGTAGACCCTAGTATGCCTATGTGTGACTGGCTACAATTTAAAAAAAAAAAATTCACAACAGTTTCTAAATTAATGTCTTTATAAACAGGATGATTGTAAGTTAAACATTTTTGTAGGTAGTTAACGTTGTGGTTGTTAAGTGCCATCCAGTCAGTGCCAACTCATAGCCACCCTGTATGGGGTTTCCGAGGAGCAGCTGGTGGGTTTGAACTGCTGACCTTGTGGTTCACAGTCTAGTGTTTATCCTGTACTGCCATACTAGTAGTAACTATAGAAAAGTAGAAAATTGTGTCCTATTAATGTGTTAATTGTTGTTGTTGTTGTTGTTGTTATGTGCCATAATCATGTCAGTACCAAATCATAGCGACCTTATGCACAACAGAATTAAACACTTCCCAGCCCTGTACCATCTCACTAATTGCTAGGCTTGAGTCCATTGCTGCTGCCGCTGTGCCAGTCCATGTCATTGGGGTCTTCCTCTTTATCCTTGACCACCCTCCACTTTACCTAACACAATGTCCTTCTCCAGGGATTGGTCCCTACTGATAATATGTTTGAAATATGAGAGACAAAGTCTGGCCGTCCTGGCTTCTAAGGAGCATTCTGGCTGTACTTCTTCTAACACAGATTTGTTTGTTCTTTTGGCATTCCATGGAACTTTTAATATTCTCCTCCAACACCATAACTCAAATACATCAATTCTCCTATTGTCTTCCCTATTCATTGTCCCAAGCATATGAGGCTATTGAAAATACCATGGCAGGGTCAGGTGCACCTTAGAAATCAAACTGGTATCTTTGCTCTTGAACACTTTTAAGTGGTCTTGTGCAGTAGATTTGACTAATGCAATACCT
>NW_006408689.1:4679898-4681380 GCF_000296735.1 Chrysochloris asiatica
TGGCCATTTTGCACTGCCATTTGGTTTTAAGTGGAAACTGTCACTTTAAATTTCGAGGAGATCTGGGCACATGTGTAGTAGAACCCTCTGGGTGTGGGGGTGAGGTATCCACGTGCTCATGCACCCCCTCTAGTCAACAGAATGGAGGTGCACAGACAATGAGAGACCAGAGAACCAGATACAAAGTAACAAGAATGTTCACAACTTTATCTCAGTGGTTTTGTCAGGCATCCATGGCTGCTCTGATTCTTACCCTGCTTGGTCTCTCCTAAGATGGTGGCTCTGGGAGCAGTTGAGCGTCTTGAATTAGAAAGCAATGGATTTCTTGCTTCTGCTACAGATTCCCCTCGCTATAAGCCTTCCAACCTTCTAAGTATTCATTTTTATGTGGTTCAAAGTTGTGGCACCATCCCCTGAGCCTGCTTGGTCCGGTATTCTGAGCTGTTGCTGATGGAGCTCCTCACTGCACGTCCACCCAATCCACCATCTTGTTTGTTGTCTCCCCCTTTGGCTATTGATCATATACTACATCTTGAAATAATTGAACATCGACTTTTTCTTTTTCTTTCTTTTTTTTTTTTTAATTTTTGACTTCAAAAATAATCAGGATGTATTTTATTGGTCAAGTTGTGACAGTTTTTGTTTTCTTGACCATTTCTTTTTGATACAGTGACTCTGTGTATTCCTTCCATCTTCTCTCGATGCTTTCTGCATCGTTCCGTATTTTGCCTATTGTTGTTGTTGAGTGCCATCAAGTTGATTCTGACTCCTAGCGACCCTGAATAGGACCATCCTAGGAGCAGCTGGTGAGCTTGAACTGCCAGCCTTGTGGGTGGTTCTAATTGACCTTGCAGTCCAGCACCTTTACATGTAGCACCTTATCCTTCAATATTTCAAGCTGAGGCTTCAGTTCCCTTAGCTTGAGAAATGCTGAGCATGTTCTTCCATTTTGATTTTCTAACTCCAGATCTTTGTACATTTCATTATACTTGACTTTGTCTTCTCGAGCAGCCTTTTGAAATTTTCTATTCTTTTCTTTTACCTCATTTCTTCCATTTGCTTTAGCATCTCTATGTTGGAGAACAAGTTTCAAAGTCTCTTCTGACAGTCATTTTGGTCTTTTCCTTTTTCTTTATCTTTCTAATGACCTTCCCTTTCTTCCTATAAGACCTTCATGATGTCATTACATAGATCCTCTGGTCTTTGGTCAGTAGTATCTAATTAATCAAATCTGTTCTTGAGATGGTGTCTAAATTCAGGTGGGATGTGTTCAGGGTCAAATTATGGTTTTCATGGACTTGTTTTAATTTTCTTCAGCTTCAGCCTGAACTTGCATATGAGCAAATTCTGTTGGTCTGTTCCATAGTCTGCCTCTGGCCTTGTTGTGACTGATGATGTGGAGCTTTTCTACTGTCTCTTTTCTCAGTTGTAATCTATTTGGTTTCTGTGTATTCCATATGGTGAGGTACATGTTGTCTTTTA
>NW_006408689.1:4681700-4695964 GCF_000296735.1 Chrysochloris asiatica
GACATCATTATACTTCAAGACAGATCTTGAAATGTTATTTTTGATGATGCATGTGGCACCATTCTTCAGTTGGTCTTTCTCAGCACAGTAAACTATGATTGTGAGATTCTAAATGACCAAAACCAGTCCGTTTCAGCTCACTGATGCATAGGATATCAAGGTTTATGAGTTCCAGTTCATTTTTAATAATTTCCAATTATCCTAGATTCATACTTTGTACATTTCATGTTCTGATTATTAATGGATGTTTACAGCTGTTTCTCTTCATTTTGAATTGTGCTCCATCAGTAAATGAAGGTCCTGAAGGCTTGACTCCATTTGTGTCATCATTGTCACCTCTACTTTGAGGAAGCAGCTCTTCTGCAGTCATATTTTGTGTGCCTTCCAACGTGACGGCCTTATCTTCCAGTACTATATCTGACAGTATTTTTCTGCTCTTCATCATGTTTGAATATTCAGTATTCTGGTGCTGACAGTGTTCAACTACTCTTCATAAGGTTTTCAGTGACTGAATATTTGCAAGTAGTTCATCTCTCCTTCTTCCTAATATATCTTATTTTGGAAACTTAGCTGAAGCCTGTTCACCATGGGTGACCCTGCTGGTATTTAAAATACTGGTGGTATAGCTTCCTAAATCCCAGCAATAAGCAACTCACCACAGTACGACAAACTGGCAGACGAGTGGTAGATGTATTAAATATACACTTGAAATTAAAGTAGTACATACTGTATATAGAATCTTAATGTTACTATCAGTAAGTATATCAAGTATTATTAGTGCTTGTTTACTTTCAAGGTAATATCAGGCTGCTAACTGCTGTGATATTTTTCATCAACTAAATGAGATCATCACAACCATATTTGGTAGCTATCCATGCAGAGTCTTAAAATGAGACTTCCCTTTGAACTAGGCATCTTATTTTTAAATGTTAAAATTCCTACACACATTATATTCACATTTATTTCTACAAATAATCAGAGCTATAAGCTTCATAAACAGAGGGGTTTCTTAATTCACTACAGTATTCCAAAACTAATTCAAGCACAAATAAATATTTCATGGAAAAAATTTCATACAACCAAAGTTTAACAACACCTAGAGAACACCAAAATAGAATGTTTAAATGATGTTACATCCAAATGATGAAACATTACAAAGCCACTCAGAAGAGCATCATGTAGAAATTGTTTACTATATGTTATTGTTGTTAAGTGTCATCGAGTCAATTCCAACTCATAACCACCCAGTATAGGATTTCCAAGGAGTGTTTACTGGGTTTGAACCACCAACCTGGTAGTTAGCAGTCCAGTGCTTATCCTACAGCCCCACACCAGGACTCCATTTAGTATATACACAAATGAAAAATTAGTATATAACATTGCATCCAAACCCACTGCCATCAAGTTTATTTTGACTCATAGTAACCCTGAGAAGAATTTCTGAAGCTGTAAATCTTTATAGGAGCAGAAAGTCTTAAAGCTACTGGTGGGTTTAAACTCCCAACCTCGTAGTTAGCACTCAAGTTCTTATCCTGCAGTATAACTGGGGCTCCATATAGCTTTGCATACAGTGTTAAAATTTTTGTATAGAAAATATGTTTGTAAACTACATAAGCATTTTTTTAAATTGAAAGGCCACGCAGGAAAATGTTACTCAGATTCGTTGTCTCGGGATGATTTTTGTTTTCTTCTTTATATGTCTAAAGTTTCTACCATTTTCATGTCTTTAAAATTTGAAAAATATTGTTCTAAAAACTGCATTTATAAATGTGTTCTGATTTAGCCAAATAGAATATTAATTACTGTTACCACTGGGTCATTTTGTTTTAAATGATGTTATGAAAACCATTGGTTTTTGCCTTCTCAGGTTAAGGCAACAAGATCAAAAACAGTACCAGGATTCCAGAGAGATTGCAAGTGTAAAAGTGGATAGCTCACATGGCAAAGCATTGGAAGAAGGTTTGGATGATTATTTGACTCGCCTAATAGAAGAAAGGGATACTCTGATGAGAACGGGTGTATATAATCATGAGGATCGAATCATAAGTGAACTCGACCGACAGATAAGAGAGGTTTTAGCAAAACACAATGCCAATAACGAATAACATTTGGAAAATCTTTCTAGAGACTCCAGGTCTAAATATTAATTTCATTGTAAGACCCTAAAAGAAAGGAAAAGTGGATCTTTTAAAATGCTATTTTCAATTTTTTATATGCAGAATTTTGTATGTTATTGTATAGTATTTATTTGAGTTTATTAATTTTATGCTACCTCTCCCATGCTGGTTTTATTGTAGTTGCCTTTTATATACTCATTTGAAGTGATTCTTCAGTGTTTCTCATCATTTATAATTTCATGGCTAACTTTCAAAACAACTTTTCACGGAATTTGTTCTAGAAAACTAGCTACATTAATATTCAGTTAAAGAATTCATGTTGAACCAAAAAATTATATGTTGCACTTTAACCATGTTGTGTCTTACTCAATTTGAATGTAGATATCTTAAAGTTGAGATCAGTTGAAATGTAAGCCAGTTTTATTTAACTCACTTTAGATAACCTGCCTTTTCTCCTTTAACTTGTAACATTTGCAAGTGACAAATTTGGAAACAGAAAGCAGAATCAAAACAGAGAAGTCGTATGATCTATTGGATGACAAATAAGTCATTTAGTTAAATAAATTAATCCAGACTAAACTTGTTTCAAGAGCTATTGAAATTTAAAAGTTTCAGCATACTTTTAACTTTGAAGAATATGAAGTAATAGCTTAATAGGATTTTCTCTGCCATTGTTGTGGTCAAGATTGCATTGTATTCTCTTGTTGGAATTAGAGATTTCCCACCTCCTCCAGCAATAGTAATACTAGTTGTTAATTCAAGCCTCCCCTGATATAACATGGAAACACACATCAAGGCATTAGCTAAAAAAAATAGGGCAAAAAAAACCCCAAAAAACTATTCTTTCACACTCCTCCTAGTTTTAATCTTTTCCAAAAGTCATAAAATGAAGTCATTGGATTGACATAGTGCCATGTCCATATAACTTGAAGAGTTTCTTTGCATCCTATTCTTCAGGTCCAGTATTTTTTCTCAGAGCAGCATTTTCCATCTCCTTCTATAGGGTACTGAAAAGATTTATTACCAAATTCACAATTAAGTGAGCCTTATAAAATTTAAGTCTATACTTTAGGAAGCAGATACTGTTTATTGATAATGTTCATAAAAGCAGAATAGGCTATTTGGTGACGTTAAATTAGTTCATTTTCAGTTATGTTCCAGTGGACATATTTCTTATTTGTGAAATTAAAGTTCTTACACACATTGTATGTTTTCCTTATTAACAAAGTATTAATCTTCTAAAGCAACCCTGTAGTAAATACCAGAAAAAGTAATTACTGAATGAGAAGACAATGCATCTGTGAATCATAGCAGGAGTTTGAAATATTAATTATGATTTGACATTTTCTCTCATTGATTTTGTGCCACATGAATGGAACAAAAGTATTCTTTTTGTTTTGGAAGGGTAAAACATCGTGACTGTTTATCTTCTATTACATGTGGGATGCATGTGACTGTTTTCAAACACTAGAGGGGGCCTTAGATTTAAAGAAACAAGAATATTTCAAAAATAAGTGTGTGGTTTATTTTGCCTTCAGTAATGTGATCTTTTGGCTATGTAATATAGCAAATAAAATCATAATGGTATGCATCTTTGAGTTCTTGAACAGTCCATTTTACTTTTGCTCCCAAACAGCAAAGTGTTCCGCACAATTCAAATCACTTTGTCTTCATCTTTTTTTTTTTTTTTTCTAGTGTGACATTGCAGATTCTTTTATATGTCTTAAAATTAGTAATGTTAACTAACTCCTTTGTAGTCCATCAACAGCCATTACATTTCTAAGTGGTATTATATTTGTATTCATTGCTTTACTAAATTGTCATTGAATGGGAGTTATAGAATACAACCACAGTAGAAAACTGAGTGAATGAGTGAGTGAACAAATAAATGAATTCATTTAATTAGTGCAGATAACAGCAGAATTTTTATTAAATATCTTAATGTGAAATAAAATGTACCTTTAAGATATTTCATGGAGAAAGTCTACTTTCCATGTCTATAGCTGACACTACATTAGAGGGATCTCTCAGTCTCTGCTAGGTTTACATTTCTAATTTGTATCTAGAACCAAGTTCTTGTTGGTTTCCTTGGAGGTGGGGGTTTATATCTGATTTAAGGTCATAGACTTTTGATCAGGAATGTGGTGGTTCCATAGAATAACACTGGACAGGGAACCATAAGGTCAGTGGTTTGAGTCCACCAGCTGCTTTATGGGAGAAAGATGTGACTTTCTGCTCCTGCAAAAATGTACAGTCTCGGAGTCAGGGCAAGATGCTGGGATAAGCATCCACACTGAGCTGACCCTCTGTAACAAAGACATGAGAGACCAAGTGAAATAGTGACAGATAGATGAAATACAATTAAATCAATAGAAAGCAGAATTACTGAGCTTAAAGAAAAATCTCTCATTATTCATCTGCTAGAGGATTCCTGGTATGGCACTGTAGGATCAGCACTGGACCACAAGGTTGCTTTAATTGCAAGACTGCAGTTCAAACTCACCAACTAACTGCTCCTCAGAAACCCTATACAGGTTCACTATGACTTGGAACTGACTTGACAGCATCATGAAAGGCAAGAAGATAGCCATTCAAGAAGTTGAACAACCTCCAAACAGGATAGACCTCAAAAGAAAAACACCAAGACAAAATCAAACTTTTTAAAGCCAAAGGCAAGGAAAGAATCCTGAGAGCAACTCAAGATAAATGAAAAGTTACCTACAAAGGCAAACTGAACTAATAAGACTAAGCTCTGATTTCTTAGCAGAAACCTTTCAGGCAAGAAGACAATGGAATGACATATAAAAAAAAATAATAATAATTGCCAACCAATAATCATATTCAGCAAAACTGTCTGTCTGAAACCTAATTTCACCATCATATTTGATAAACAGAAATTAAATGAATTTTTTAAACCCCAGACCAACTTAACAAAAAATATTAATGGCAGTTCTTTGGACCAAGAAGCAACAACAGCAGACAAAATAACTAGAGACTGCCATACATGACAATATCACCTATACTCAACTCAGATAATGTTGCTGTTGCTATGTGCCGTGGAGTCGGTTCCGACTCATAGAGACCCTGTACAGAGTTTCTGAGGCTGTGTAAATCTTTACAGGAGCTGGAAGTTTCGTACTGCTGACTTTGAGGTTAACAGCCCGATTCGTGACCACTATGCTACTAGAGCTCCTTCAACTCAGATACAGAAGTATGCAAAGTAAAACAGAAGACTGAAAAGAGAGAACCAGAGATACAGCTGCAAAAAGAAAACAATAAAAAGAGGGAATAATGTAGTTATAGAACTCCCAAATTAAGAGAAAATTAAATAGATTTCATGACAAAAGTAAGGCTAACTGTTTAACTCTAAAAACTAGATCAAGCCTTATTCCTGGCTATAGTCTAATCCTTACCCTTAACACACCATAAGCCTAACAAGAAACAAAGTTACAGGCCTAGTCTGGAGTTCTGGTGTAGTGCAAGGTCAGACCCACCTGGGAAACCCCATACAGGGTCACTGTGAGTCGGAACCGGCTCAACAGTACATAGCATGCCTAGCCTAGACCTAGCTATAGCCCCAACCCTAACCCTCCTTACTCCTACTCACCCACACCCAAAAATAAAACAACATTTATAGCCTTTAAAACCTTATACAGCATTGCTCTGAGTCAGAACCAACTGGACACCACTTAACACCAACAGAGGAGGCTCTTAGGAGGAATAATCAGTCCCTGGGGAAAGACACCATGCTAGATCAAGTAGAGGGTCAGCAAAAAAAGAAGACTCAACAAGATGGCTGTAAAAAATGGACTCCAACATACAAAGGGACATCAGAAAATTAATGGAAAACTTCCTTTATCTTTTCATTCCCATTTTCCCATAAACTTGAGGCCCCCGATAGCAACAACTGTGAGGATGGTACAGAACTGGGGAGTAGTTTGTTCTATATACAGAGTCACTATGAGTTAGAGCCAAATCAGTGGTACCAAACAGCCGCAACAGGCTCTGCACAGACTTATGGGAAGAGAACCTAACGTGAACCAGAAGATTTTAGTGAAAATTAAGTGCTATTTTTTGAACCTGAATGCTAAAGATAAATTGAAGGATTCTTTGAAATTTATGAATATAATACCTCCATGTTTTATAAAATTAAGATCTTGTTACACTTTAGAAAAGAGTAACAACAACAAATGGAAACAAAGTAAATAAACAGAAATGACTGTAATTTAGCAGATAATCCAGACAGTAAACTTAAATTGTAAAGGTAATTTTTGTATGTATTTAACAGATTATTAATTATTAACAGATATTTAAATTAAGCTTAGTGTCTCTTATTGTTGCTTGGTGTCTTCTTAATTGATCACTTGTATGGGAGTATAGAATAAAGTCTGGTTGAGTGATTTTTAGTATGCTATGTAAGACTAGAACATTTAAATCTTTCTTTGATGTTTAGGTTTGGGCAATTGTAACATACCTCTTGGATCCCAGATTTTACAGTGTACACTTATTCTCCCACCCATTTGTAGCAGAACCAGGAAGCTCCTTTCTGTCCAATGAGCCTTCTGCTTTCATGTGTGAGGAGAAAAAAGATGGAAGTCATCTATCTTGGTATAAATGGGAAAATACAGAAAGAAGCATTTAAGTCACTTAAGTTTTCATTAAAACCAAAAGAATCAGATCTCTCACTGCTTTTGTTACATAATCTTGCTTTGGCATCAAGTTAGAATCCACTTTTGTTAGGAATGTAACTGTAGAAAGGCTGCTTTATACTTAAATCTCATTTTATTTGCTTCTCTGGGGGTTGTCTTCGTGTTTTCATTAGTAATGTTTTTACAGATGTAGGCTCTTCAGATATGAAGTGCTGAAGTGGAGACTCAGGAGTTTAGCTTTCAGATTGAAGGGGGGTGAAAATCTGTTTAAAAAGATTAATTTATAGATAAATAATTTACTGACTCTGATACATTAATGTACAATAATCCCTAGAGGCATTTAAAAATGTAGTCATATATTCTTCAGGTTTCTAAGAATGTTAAGCCTGTCATTCATAACAGGAGAGAACTAAAATAGGACCCATTTATAATTTTTTCTTGGAAGCATTTCATCCACAAATTTGTAGATAAATATTTTTCTTTTCCAAATAACTTATCTAATAGTTGAACCTCACAGCCCTTTTCTTGGTTAACATGTTAACTAGTCAAAAGCAAGCAGATATACTGGATGAAGTGCTGAATTTCCTCCCCTCCCCCAGTATTTCAGATTAAAACTTGGCTACAGCAAGCAAAATATTACCGCAAAAGCATGCTTTGACACTGCTGTAAATTTTATTGAATGCCAACTGAATAACAGAGTCTATGCCTAGTAGGTTTGCAGTATGCTATTCAATTCTTCAGCAAATTCTGTTCTTAAGGAATGGATCGAGTAAGATTAAAAGCATTGATAAAACACTAGTTTCATCTCTTCAAGTTCTTTAATCTGTAAAAATGAGGATTTGATTACTAAAATTTACATTAATTTTCTTGTGGTAAATTCTGAATTTCAAGCAAGATCGCCTCGCTTATTGCTTGAGCTCAATTCAGATTGTGATAAAATGTGATGCTCTGAAGATGGTATTTCAAGCGAAGTAGTTGAACCATTAATATTCAGCACATATCTTTAGCCATCTTGTTTAGATTGGATGAGAGAGTGTAAAAAACAAGTGTATTCACCTGACTGTTGCCTGGAGGAAGGAAATTTCAATTCCTGACTTAGCTTCATTGTTGGCAGATGAGATTAATGGTCTTTTCTTGATCTCTGGCAGAAGTTTATATAGGTAACTAACTGAAATTTGTCAAATTTACACAAAGAAAATAAAAGCCCCAAATAGGAAATAGCTTTGTAAATAATTTTCAGAAGTAATTTAGCCCAGAGACTTTTTTGTTTTGTTTTTGCCATTAAAAATTGAATTTTCCAGCGCACATTTAACCTACTACTCTTTCTCCTATTACCATTCTCCTTTTTCTCCTTATGATATGAGTGTATACCTGTTTAACAGGAACAAATGACATCTAAAATTTGCTTTAACAAGATTCTTTTAAAATCCTAAGAGTACTGGGACAGGTGAGGATGTGGGGGGCACAGAATCCACATCCAGTATTCCTTTGGCCTATGTATTTCTTTCTAAGGTCTGTAAACTTGTCACATGATTTATGCTGGTTTGGTTATTATTCCTTGCCTCTTATATTATTACATGAAACCTCAGTGTCATTCTCTAGATCTGTCTGAACATTTCTATGAACATAGCACACAGCAGGCCTTACTCCAGAGAAGCAATTGTCGAAATATATTCTGGAATGGATTTGGAATTTGAAATTCGCTCTACATGTGTAGTAAGTAGGCATTTTAGTGCAAACATCAGTGTATGTGCATACTTAGCGTCATTCCTAATGGTGTGTACCCTTTTACCAAATTAAAGGGATAATCAATCTACCTGTTCCATGGAGATAAAATAAATTGAGGAATTCATCCATTCAGCCAGTACAAGGTGGCTTCCAAAAGATTCCGGAAAGAAAGAAGAGGTAGTGAAAGTTTTCCCTGAACATTTTGAAACCCACACCATAGGATAAGCACAGGACTGGAACCACAAAGTCAGTGGTTCAAGCCTACCAGCTACTCTGCAGGAGAAAGAGGATTTCTGCTCCTGCAAGGATTTAAAGCTTCGGAAACTCTACACAGGGTTGTTAAGGGTTGAAATCGACTTGACAGCACTTAGCAACAACAATAATTAGCAATTATGTAAAACTTTTATTTACTGTGAAATTCTATATAATTATACATAAAGATGTTTAAAATATTAGAGGGCTTCAAAAAGTTCATGGAAAAATTGAATTAAAGGATCATAGAATTTTCCACAAACTTTTTGAGGTTCTCTAATGTTTTTCCTATCATGGTATCTTAGAAGTGACACCTTGCTTTGATATTAATAAATTGTGAAGGTGACAGTACATCTATAATCCCTTCTTCTGTTATTAGGTACTGTCAAGTTGGTTCCGATTCGTAGTGACCCTTTGCACAACAGAACACAACACTGCCCAGTCTTGTACCATCCTCATAATTGTTGTTTTGAGCCTCTTGCTGCTGCCACCGTGTCAATCCATCTCTTTGGGGGGTCTTCCTCTTTTTCACTGATCCTACACTCTACCAAGCATGATGTCCTTCTCCATAATATCCCTCTTGATATTATGTCCAAAGTATAAGAGAGGAAAGGATGTCACCCTGAGGTACACCTTTTCTGATTTTTCAATCATTCAGTAGCCCCTTGTTCTGTTCTAAGGATTGCCTCTTGATCTATGTACACGTTCCTCAAGTACAACTAAGTGTTTCACAATGTTATGCATCTGGTCAAATACAAAGAATGACCTAAAACAACTTAACTGTATGTCCTTCATATCCTTGGTACTTTATACCTCTTCTTTGATAGTTTTCTATGATGTGGAGTATACAAAGTAGTTTTCCGTTACAATTATATGAGTTGAAACCATCTCCATGACACTTAACAATAACAACAAGCAGCTAATTGGATATAGTTTGTGACACAGAAGCAGTTGGTGGATTTGAACCAGTGGCCTGTGGTTAACAGCCCAGTGTTTATCCTACAGCACCACACCAGAAGTCCAGATTAGTTGCTAGTCACACAGATATTTTAAAGGTAAGCCTATAAGGAGACTTACCTTTTAAGTCTAGAAAGTGCAATCTGTTCATAGACCTGTGCTCCAGAAAGTGCTAACAATGAAAAGGGTATTATTGACAAAACTTAAATGGATTATACATGGCCTTGAAATACCTGGACATATTTTATATTTTATACTGTATTCTATAGAATGTAGCAATATCCCGCTTTGGGTACAAGTGTTATTAGTGGTCAGGTGAGAAAAAGCATTTAACAGAATCCTATGTCCATTACTGATTAAACAAACAAACAACAACAACAACAAAAGCTCCTAGAAAACTAAAAACAAAGTAATACCTATTTTGTTGTTACGTGCTGTTGATTCCAACTAATAGTGACCCTGTATGGGATTTCTCTGGAGCATCTGGTGGGTTTAAATGCCAACCTTGTCATTCAAACTGACCTTGTGGTCCAGTGCTTTATCCTACAGCGCTACACCAGGACTACAGTAAAACCTGTAGCTAATGTCATATTTACTGGTGAAAGACTGAGTGCTTTCCCTGAAATCAGGAACAAAACAAGGATGTTTGCTTTCATAACTTCTATTCAGCATTATTCTGGAAGTTCTAGTCAGTGCAATAAGGCAGAAAAATAATGGCAAATTTTAAAGATAGAAGTAAAACTGTTTTTGTGCGTAGATGACAAGCTCATCTATGTAGAAAATTCAATGGCATCTGCAAAACTTCTAGAATTGATAAGTGAATTAGCAAAGTTGCAAGATACAAGATCAAGATACAGAATATTTTAGAACTCAGTTGTATTTGAATCTACTTGTTGGTAAGTGCTGTCAAGTTGATTGTGACCCATAGCAATCCTGTATAGGGTTTCCAAGGAGCAGCTGGTGAGCTTGAACCACCAACCTTGCAATTCAAACGACTTTGCAGTCTGATGCATTAACCCACAGTGCCACACCTGGGAGCATCAAAAATATGAAATATTTGGGGATGAATGGGACTAAAGTGTGAAATACATATGCACGTAAAATGAGAAAACGTTGCTGAGAGAGTTTAAAGAAAACCTAAATAACACTATGTGTTCATACATTGGAAGAGTTTGTTAAGGTGTTAATTCTCCATAAATTGATTTTCAGATTTATCAAAATCTCAAAATCTTTGGCATGCTTTTTTGGTAGAAATTAGAAACTGATAGTAAAACTCATTAACAAATGCAGAGGACCTAGAATAGCCAAAGCAATTTTCACAAAGAACAAGATTAGAAGACTAGCATGACCTGAATTCAAAATTTAAAAAGCTACAATAACCAAGACTACATGCAAGGAGGTTTCAAAAAGTCTGTGTAAAATGGAATTAATAGATAATGGAAGTTTTCCATGAGGTTTTTGAAGTCCCCTTATATCTGGTAAGGGATTCTTGACAAAGGCAGGTAAGTGGAGAAAGGTCTGTCTTTTCAATAAATTGTTGTGGGAAAACTGGATATCCATATGCAAAAGTGCTCATTTTGTTCTGAACTTCATACCATATATAAAAATGGACTTAAAATGGATCATATATGTAAATGTAAAATCTAAAATTTTAAAATTAGGAGAAAAGTTTTATGATTTGGGGTTAGGCAAAGATTTCTTATATTTAATATAATGAATGCATGGTGCATAGAAGAACAAGTTGATAAACAACTTCATCAGAATGCTTTTCAAAAAAACAAGCCATTTCCTGGCATAAAATAGTTACAGATTATATATCTGATCAAAGACTCAAGTGCAAAACATAAAAAAAAAATTATCAAAAGTCAGTAAGAAAACACTTTATTATTGGGAAAAGACGATTTGAAAAAATGCTTCACAAAAGAGAAATTTGAGATACCACACTGTACAAGTCTTAACAAACAAAACCAGCCCACTGCTGTGAGTTGATTACAACTCCCAGTTATCCTATAGGACCTAGGAGAACTATTTGATAGGGTTTCTGGGGCTATAAATCGTTATAAGAACTGACTGACAGTCTCATTTCTCTCCTGACACAGCCATTGTTGTTAAGTGTCATTGAGTCGGTTCCAACTCATAGTTACCCTGTATAGATAGGGTTTCCAAGGAGTGGCTGGTGGGTTTGAACTACTGATCTTGCAGTTAGCAGTCCTGTGCTTATCCCACAGTGCCACACGAGGATACATCCATTATAATGGGTAAAAAATAGAGTGACCATATCAAATTCCATTAAGGTTATCAAAGAAATGCAAATCTCATGCATTGCTGGTAGGAATGTAAAATGGTACAACTACTTTGGAATACAGTTTGAAAGTTCCTTAAATATTCAATTTGATCTACCCATTCTATTCTAGTTTTTGTCCCCCCAAAATAAATTATGTGGCCTTATAAAAACACCCGAACGTTCATAGGAAATTTATTAATAGTCCAAAATGGATACAACCTAAATGTCAATTGGCAAATGGACAAACTATGGCATATCCATACAATGGATGTTGTATGAAATACTCAGCAATGGTAAGGTGAGTTTTTGATGTGTACAGCGACATGTGTGAATCTCAAAATAGTTATGTGGAATGAAAAAGCCAAAGAGTGCACACTGTAGTAGATTCAATTTATGGAAAGGTCTACAAGGTGAAAATGGATCTAGAGTAACTGAAAGCAGATCAGTGGTTGGTTAGTATTGGGTACAAAGTGAAGAAAGGGATAGGATGGAGGGATTACAAAGTAGCACAAAGAATTTTTAGGAATAACACATGAGGGTGAGTTAAAATGTATTTTGATAATAAGATTCCTTCCAGTTCTGAAATGCATGGGTTTATTCCAAACAAAGTATGTTTAACCATGTCTCTGTTGTCAGTGGATGGCTGTAGACAAATTCTCTCAGTAATACTATTGTCTTAGTTTCATTAGAATGCTTT
This sequence comes from Chrysochloris asiatica, assembly GCF_000296735.1. NCBI lineage: Eukaryota > Metazoa > Chordata > Mammalia > Afrosoricida > Chrysochloridae > Chrysochloris > Chrysochloris asiatica. Next base: position 4,694,385 of record NW_006408689.1, read on the forward strand.
AGAAATAAAAAAGGTCCAATCAAAACAGTGGCCTCAAAGAGGATCTGCTAGGCCAGTTAAATTCAAAGAAGAGGATAGCTCAGAAGGTTATGGTGACTTTTTCGGAACTCCAAAGGTGAACTCTTGAGTTTTCTTGAAGGGCACAGAACGATCATGGGCTAATTAGAAGTTTTAAGAAAATGGGTAACTGCACTGGTGAGAAAAAAGGTCAAGAAAGTTGCATTGAGGAATTATTTTCAATCATGACCATGACCCTTCTCATACTTTGATGGTATCAAGGACTACCTTACAAGAATCTCATTGGAAACCTGTGCCCTTACAGCCCTTATCTTGCCCCTTCAGACCTGTTTTGTTCCCCAAACACAAAAAGCATTTAAAAGGAACACAGTTTGACTCCCTTAAGGATGCCAAAACTATCATTTTGATGTGGCATAAATAGAAGAGCTCAGAATTCTTGGTGGGAGGGTTACAAAGATGAAAAGCACCATCTTCAGATATGTATAGAAGCAATAATTGCACATTTTGAATCTTTTGTTAAAGTTTTCTGATGTAGCAATATTTTTTACATCATATCTGTTAATTATCTTTGATTGAGGTGATGGTCTCATGAGTTAATACATATGTTGAAAAATTTTAAATTGTATACTTTTCATATGTCCCATTCTTAATATGTCAATTATGCCTCTATAAAGCTATCAAAGTGTTTTAAAAAAGAAATATGAATCCACTTTTGGTAATCTTTTCATTTGTCTCAATTTTTAACATACAATTTAGTATAGTGATAATGTGTCTGCCCGAATTAGGGCATTACTTTTTTACATAATTGAGTTTTCTAGGTAAATGAGGCTTAGCTTTAATCCCATTGGAAATTTTATCTTAACCATTTTAAAGAAAAATCTAATCTGGCTTAGTTTTTTGAAACAATGACTACAGAAAGAAGGGAACGTTTCTTTATGACATTTATTTATACCATTATTGGCAGCTGAGAGAGGTGAAAAAGCACTAGAGTTGAAGTTAGTTATTTACAACGTGATATACACTACTTCCCTTTACAGTGGATTTGGAGAGTTCTCAGTATTGATGTCATTTGAAAGAAAAAGAATAAATAATTGAAGAAATCAAGATGAGAAAATACAAACTAGCAAACACTAAAGCCAGGGAAAATATTAATGAAAATGGATATGGTAATAATTAGTATCTTGTTGTAAGTGATGGAAAACATGCTTGAAATTCCCTGAGCACCAAGAGGAATTAATTGCTCTGTATATACTATGGCAGTAATAAAAAATGAAAATGGCCTTGAGATGAATACCTTTAATACACTATGCTTCTTGTCTCTGCATATCTCTCCTTGGAGGTAGCTGCCATCAAACTGACTCCAACTTACGGAAACCTGGATCAATAGTTGAAAATATAGCCTTGGTGATTAGAAGTGATGCTGGAGATCACATGATAGAAATTTTCAAGACCAATAACTAACTCATACAAATACCTTTTTTTAAACAACATAAGACAACTATACACCTGGACCTAACCAGAAGGAATGTACAGAAATCTAATTACATCTGTGGAGTCCTGGT
>NW_006408689.1:4697633-4700839 GCF_000296735.1 Chrysochloris asiatica
CCTCACTTTCTTGAAAGATTTCAATGTTTATTCCATCAATTCCTGGTGCCTTGTTCTTTGCCAATTCCTTCAATGCACCTTGGACTTCCTCCTTTGATCATATGCTACCTCTTGAAATGGCTGAACATCAACCATTTCCTTTTTGTACAGTGACTGAATTCCTTCCATCTTCTTTTGATGCTTTCTGCATCATTCAATAATTTGCCCAGAGAATCTTTCAATAATGAAATTCAAGGCTTACATTTTTTCTTCAGTTCCTTCAGCTTGAGAAATGCTGAGCGTGTTCTTCCTTTTTGGTTTTCTGATTCCACATCTTTGCACATTTTTGCAATATTTGTCTTTATCTCCTCGAGCTGATCTTTGAAATGTTCTGTTCAGCTCTTGGAACTCCTCATTTCTTATTTTTGCTTTAGCATCTCTACGCTGGAGAGCAAGTTACAGTGTCTCTTCTGACATCCATTTTGACCTTTTCTTTCTTGTCTTCTTAATGTCTTTTTGCTTTCTTCATGTATGATGTTCTTGATGTCATCCCAGAACTCTTCTGGTCTTTGTTCTTTAGTGTTTAATGTAAATCTGTTTTTCAGATGCTCTCTAAATTCAGGTGGGATATAATCAAGGTCATATTTTGGCTCTTGTGGGCTTGTATTCATTTTCTTCAGCTTCAGTTTGAATTTGCAAATGAATAATTGATGGTCTTTTCTACAGTCTGCCCCTGGCCTTGTTTTGACTGATGATATGGAGCTTTTCCATCGTCTCTTTCAGCAGATGCAGTTAATTTGATTTCTATGGATTCCATCTGGTGAAGTCCATGTGTATAGTCATCTCTTATGCTGTCTAAAGAAGGAATTTGCAATGAACAAATCATTGATTTTGCAGAATTCTATCATGCGTTCTCCAGTATCCTTTCTACCACCAAGGCCATATTTTCCAACTAAAGTTTAGACTGAGAACGAAGGAAATTAAAACAAGTCCAATAAGAGCCAAAATTTGACCATGATTATACCCTGCCTGAATTGAGAGATCATCTCAAGAACAGATTTGATGCATTAGACACTAATGATCGAAGACCAAAAGAGTTGTGGATAACATCAAGAACATCATACAGGAAGAAAGCAAAAGATCATTAAGAAGACAAGAAGGAAAACCTCAAATTGGATGTCAGAAGAGACTCTGAAACTTGCTCACCAGTGTAGAGATGGTAAAGCAAGTGGAAGAAGTGAGGAATTCAAAGAGCTAAACAGAAAATTTCAAAGGTCAGCTTGAGAAGACAAAGACAAGTATTATAGTGAAATGTGCAAAGACCTGGAGTTAGAAAACCAAAATGAAAGAACATGCATTTCTGAAGCTGAGGGAACTGAAGAAATAAATCCTTGATTTGAAATACTGATGGATCAGCACTGAACTGCAAGGTCAGTTTGAAAGAACTTGGAAACCATATCCAAGATCTCTCTGAGTCTGAATTGACACGACAGCACTTACCCAGAATGGGCAAAATGAATGATACAGAAAGCATAAAAAAGGATGTAAGAAATATACAATTGCTGTGTAAAATGAAATGGTTGATGGTCAACCATTTCAAGAGTTAGTATATGATCAAGACCCAGTGGTACTAAAGGAAGAAGTCCAAAATTCACTGAAGGCACTGGTGAAAAAAAAAAAAAAAAGAGGCTCTGGAAATTGATGGAATACAAATGGAAATCTTTCAACAAAGTGATACAGTACTGAAAGTACTCATCTATGCCAAGAAACATGGAAGGAAGGCAGCTACCAGGCCCACTGATTGGAATGGATGCATATGTGTGCCCATTTCAAGGAGAGATGATCCAGTGGACTAAGGCATCATCAGACAATATCAATGTCTGCAGAATTTTGCCAAAAATAATTTTAAAACAGCAGCAACAGTACATTGACAGAAAACCGCCAGAGGTTCAAGCCATAGTCAGATAAGGTTTTGGAATGAGGGATATAATTTCTGATATCAGATGGATCTTGGCTGAAAGCAAAGAATACCAGAAAGATGTTTACCTCTGTTTTATTGACTGAATGGATTATGACAAGCTATGGGCAACATTACGGAGAATGAGTATTCTGGAACACTTAATTGTACTCGTGAGGAACCTGTACACAGGCCAAGGGGCAGTCACTGAAACAGAACAAGGGGACAATGAATGGTTTAAAATCAGGAAAGAGATGGGGATAAGATTCTTATGGTTCAGTAGTGAGTAATTGTTATCATGACTAATTGCAACTGTCACAACTGTAAAGGCAGAAATTTTGTAACAAAAAGGGGGAAGTAGTTAATCTTACATTCCAGGAACAGAGGACCCTAGGATCATCAAGGGATAAGAGCCTGAATGGAATGTGGGACCCTATCCAGAGAAGCAGCAACACCAGAGATGGAGACAGAGATGAGGGCTTGGAGAAATGGAGCAACTGAGGACTCTAGATTCATGGAAAGAAAAAGGCTGTGTGCTGGTGGCCAGGAGGCAGTCTTGCAGAATGTGCTCTTTGGTTTTTTAAATTATTATATATTCCTAAGTGTTTTTATGTACATCCCCCCACCAAAAAAAATAAAGGGAATAGATTCAAATACTGTTGAATAATGATGCACAGAGGAGATTGTAATCATTGCAATGAAATGATAAGTGCAAAACCGATGTTCTCCCATGTAAACTATCACTCAATTCACAATAAAAACTTTAAAAAAAAAAAAATTGTTCAAGAGCAAAGATATCAGTTTGAGGCCTAAGGTGTGCCTGACTCAAGCCATGGTATTTTCAATAATTTCATATGCATGTGAAAACTGGACAATGAATCAGGAAGATGTTAGAATAAATGCATTTGAGTTATAATGTTGGGGAAGAATATTAAAAGTACCATGGATGGCTAGAAGAATATACAAATCTATGTTGGAGGAAGTATAGCCAGATGCTTAGAAGCCAGGATGATGAGACTTTGTCTCCCATACTTCAGACATATTATCAGGAGGGGCTCATCCCTAAAGAAGAATATCATGCTTGATAAAGTGGAGGATCAGCGAAAGAGAGGAAGACTCCCAATGAGATGGATTGGCACACTGTTAGCAGCAACGGGTTTAAACTTAGTAATTATGAGGACGATACAGGACCAAACAGTGTTTCATTCTGTTGAGCATAGGCTCACTGTTAGTTGGAACTGACTCAATGGCACCCAACAACAACATATAT
>NW_006408689.1:4701596-4706372 GCF_000296735.1 Chrysochloris asiatica
GTTCGCACTCACAGTGACCCTGTATAGGTTTCTGTGGCTATAAATCTTTGAGGGCGCAGAAAGTCTCATCTTTCTCCCTCAGAGCAGCTGGTGAACTTGGACCACCGACCTTGTGGTGAGCCCCGTGTTGTGGTGAGCCACAGCATTCCCATATAATAGTAATTGAGTCCTGGTGCACTGTTGTAGGATAAGCATTGGACCACAGGTCTGTTTGAATCACAAGATGAACATTTCAAACTCTAGCTATTCCTCAGAAAACCTATATAGGGTCACTATGAGTTGGAATCAACTCAATGGCACTTAACAACAAATATTATTTATATAATTATTATTTGCAATAACCTTTGCAAGATCACTTGAAATAGTCACAAAAATTGAGTATATGTTAGTTCAGAGAAAATGTTAAATTCTAAATCTTCAATTCTTTGATAAAACTAGAAATTAGTAAGAAAATACAAGAACTTCCAATCTATAAATTAATAGTGGTGCTGTAGGATAAGCACAGGACTGCAAAGTCAGTTTGAACCACAAGGTAGGTGGTTCAAATCACCAGCCACTTTTTGGAAACCCTATACTCAGTTGCTATGAGACAAAACCCAGTCGACACTTAATAATAACAAAAATAAATACATTTATCAAAATTAATGTTACAGAACATAGACCCCCAAACAAAAGTCATAACCTTGATTAATACTATTAATAATAAAGAATGGAATTAAGTAAGCATTCAAAATATTTAATACAATCAAATAAAAATGAGATCGGGGAGAATAAATAAATCTGAAAGCATAAAGTAACTAACTAATTAGAAAACAAAAGTAATAGGACTAATAAATCCAAGCTGCTTCTCTAACATAAAATTAGTAAAGGATTAGTATTACCTAAACTCATCTATTTAAAAAGAAGGAGTGCAGGTACATAAAATAAATAGTGATAAAAGGAAAGTGGATAGATAAACAGGAAATCATTAAAATCCATATTGGTCTATTCAATGAAAACAAATTTGAAAACCTGGATGAAACTCTTAAGAGACCAATTATAATGGAAGAAATTGAATAAGTTGTCACACATCCAACCTCTGCAAAGCTATATTACAGACCCAAATGGTTTCAAAGGGAATTTCTACCAAACTTTAGAAAACAGATAATTCTAACCCTATTCAAAATTCTCTAACAGTTTAGAAATATAAATAAACCTTCCAAAAATTATTTATGAAGTAAGCATAATATTGATGCCATTGCTTGGCCAGAGGAAAGGAAAAATGAGAGAATGAGAAATTTTCACTTGTGAATATCAATGTAAAATTATTAAATAAAGTGCATAAAAGATTAACTAACAGAATTCAATCGCACACCAACACATAATACACTACAACCAAGTATATGAAAGGAGTGTAAGTATCTTTCATCACTAGAAAATCTGTGTCCTACCATTTTAGTGATAAATCTAAGGAGAAAAAAAAATCATATAATTGTGTCTACGTATGCCAAAAATATATCAATAAAAATTAGCATTGATTATAAAATTTTTATAGTACTAGTAAAATAATAGATGATGTGGTAGGCTAAATAATGGCCCCCAGACATCCCCAGATGCTTGAATATATTACCTCGTGTGGTAAAAGGAACTCTGCAGTGATTAAGAATCTTGAGATGGGAAGATAATCCTAAATTCTGGGCCCTAAAATCTAACCATGAGTGTCCCCATAAGAGGAATACAGAGACAGATACTACTATAGAAAATGCAAAGGTGATGTGGCAATGGAATTAGGAATTGGAGTACTGTGGTCACAACCTGGCAGCTTTTAAAAGCCGGAAAAGGCAAAGAACGAATTCTCTCTCGGAGCCCTTAGAATGAAACAGTCCTGCAAACACTTTGATTTTATCCTCTAAAAGACTCGCTTTGGGCTTCTGACCACCAAAACTGTAAGGAAATAAATTTGTGTTGTTTTTAACTACTAAGTTTGTGATAATATTTTTGACAGCAACAATAGGAAAATATACAGATGGATACTTAATATGATAACTATACCTTTAGCTAAGGAGCTTTGGTAGCGTAGTGGTTACGATTCAGGCTGCTAATCTTACCGTCAGCAGTTCGAAACTACCAGCTGTTCCGCAGGAGAAAGATGAGGCTTTCTGCTCCGGTAAAGATTTATGGTCTCGGAAACCCTGTACAGGGTCACTATGAGTCGGAACTGACTCCACAGCACATAACAACAACAACAACAACAACGTATCTTTACCTATTTCAACCTTGAAGGATACATGTTGTTTTGTGAGTCATTTATTTGATAAGAGTAAATATAATCCCAATAAAAATATCCACAACATTTTTTGGAACTATACAAACTGTCTTGTTGTTGTTAAGTGCCATCGAGTCGGTTCCGACCCATAACGACCCTGTACAGGGTTTCCGAGGCTGTACATCTTTACGGGAGCAGAAAGCCCCATCTTTCTCCCGCGGAACAGCTGGTAGTTTCGAACTGCTAACCTTGCAGTCCGATTCGTAACCACTACGATACCAGAGCTCCTTCTGTCTTAATCACCTAGTATTGCTGTAACAAATACCACAAGGGGGTAGCTTTAAAGAACAGAAATATATTTTCTAATGAGTCAGGAAACTAGATTCCAGGTCATGATTCTAAGAGTCCTTCATTTCAGTTTCTGGTTGTTAAGTTCTGTAGAGTCAGTTCTGATTCATAGCAACCCTATGTAAGGTTTCTAAAGAGTTGCTGGTAGGTTTAAACTGCCAACCTTGCAGTTAGCAGTCCAGTGTTTATCCCACAGCACCATAGCTGCCATCTGTCCTGGGCTTGTACAGACATCTCATCCGTCCCTGTTGTCGGTTTTCATTTTTCTCCCTGTGTTTGTCTATGTTCTTGTCTTCTCTTTTTCAGCTTAGAAGTGATTAGGTTTAGAATCTGCCCCACTCTGGCGTGGCTGAATTAACATAACAAAATAAACTCCTGTTTCCAAACTGTGCCATATTTATAAGTACAGGGGTTAGGATTCAACATAATTGCAGGGGCAGGGTGGGGAGGGGAAGCACAATTAAATTTATAATATAAGCTAACACTAAAAGTCATATGGAAAATCAGTCATCAGAAAAATTTCCCCCCACCCCAAAAAAGTGGGTAGGTCCTTTGCTAGAAATCACAAAACTTTAATTAGAACACTGTTTTGTTATCTCATGAACTAACAGAGCAAAACAAAACCAGAAAAGTCTAACAGACCCCAAAATATATATAAATTAGTGTGTGATGAAGATGACACTTCAAATTAGTGGGTGGTGGGGACACTAAGGAGGTGGCAACTATAGTAGCATAGTTTTACAGTGTCGCTGAATCTTCATATTAAAACAAATACAGAAACTCAATTTTAAGATGAAACACCAATTGAAGACAAAACTAGGTGACAAGGTATTCATACAAATCCAAAATATGAATGAATAGGGACAAATCACCCACTGCCACAAGATGTGTTTTGGTGTCTTGGCAAACATAATAAGAAGAAATTAGGCACTGTCTGACAGAGCTGAGAACAGAAGGACCCCAAAATATCAACAAGTACTCACTGAAATGTACTGTGTGCCAATTTGAGAAGAGCCACTGAAACAGTGGTTTTTGCCCTCTCTGGTACCAGGTGAGTACAAAGGACTTGCACCTGATAATTTATGCTAACAAGATGATTCAGGGTGAGAGCTGGTCATAATAGAAAGAACATTCTTGCCATTAGAGGACTAGGGCTTTGGAACACGTAATATGAGCCTCAGCTGGGGGGTAGCATGGGTTATACTAAAGAAGGAGCTCAACTACATGGATGATTTAATCAACAGACACTGAACTAGGCTCAGGTGAGCTTTCCGATTGGCAATGCTCCATTCCTATTGTAAAATTCTATCATGTGATCTTCAACATCAGTTCTATCACCAAACCTATATCTTCCAGCTACTGATCCTTCGAGTTTCAACCTTCACATTCCAATCACCAGAAATTATCAATACATCTTGATTGCATGTTTGATCAATTTTAGATGGGAAAAGTTGGTAGACTTCTTCAATTTCATCATCACTGGCTTCAGTGGTTGGTGCAAAAATTTGAATAATAGCATTAATAACTGGTCTTCCTTGTAGAGGTATGAATATTATCCTATCACAGACAGCACTGTATTTCAAATTAGATCATGAAATGGTCTTTTTGATGATTACTGCTATGCCATTCCCCTCTGTTAGTTTTTCATACTGTGGTGGCTTGCATAGGCTTGACGCTATGCCACAGGTGTCTTTAATACCATCAGGGTCACCCATGATGGACAGGTTTCAGCTGAGCTTCCAGATGAAGACAGACTAGGAAAAGCAAGAGATGGATTGCTTCTGAATATTTATTTACTGAAAACCTTATAAATAGCAGTGCAACACTGTCAGCACGAGAATATGGCATATTGACACACAATGAAGAGTACAAGAATATTTTCAGATACAGGGCTGGAAGATTAGCACCTCAGGTTGGAAGGCACTCAAAATACAGCTGGGGAAGAGCTGCCTCCTCAAGGTAGAGTTGACTGTGATGGCGTATGGGAAAAGCCTTCAGGAGCTTTATTTGCTGATGTATCACAACTCAAAATGAAGAGAAACAGCTGTAAACATCCATAATAATTGGAACATGGAATGTAAGAAGTATGAATTTAGGAAAATTGGGAATTGTCAAAAATGAAATGCATAAAGATCCTAGGCATTGGTGAACTGAAATGGACTGGTATTGGTGATTTTGAGTCT
>NW_006408689.1:4725022-4728066 GCF_000296735.1 Chrysochloris asiatica
TTTTTTGGGCATCTTCAGGGGTTATCTGTGGACTTAATACTTAGATGGGTATGTATTTTGGTATTTTTAATGTTTTCTGAATGCCTCCAGGTACATGTGACCAGGAAATGGGCTTCCCTTTTCACTCACTCTTCCTGAGAAGTTTCAAGATACCACTGTTGGTTGTTTTGACGTAACTTAGGATTTAATTTTCGGCCTTTTGTCTGCTTGTCCTGCTCCACAATCCTTGTTCAGGCCTTTTTTTCTAGTTGGAAACAATTCAGGGCCGGCTGTGGCTGTTTGATTTTAATTGGAATCTGTCTCTTTAAATTTTGAGGAGATTTGTGCACATGCATAGTAGAACCCTCCGAGGGTGGGGCTGGGGTGCCCACTAGCTCAGGCACCCCTACAGTCACCAGAATGGAGGTACACAGATAGCAAGGGACCAATGAACAGATACCAAAAGAAAAGAATGTCCACACCTTTATCTCAGCGGGTCTGCCAGGCGTCTGTGGCCGCTCCGATCCTTCCCCCCGTGTGGTCTCACCCAAGATGGTGGCTCCTGGAGCAGCCGAGCATCCCAGACTAGAAAGCAAGAGATTTCTTGCTTCTGCCACAAATTCCCCCAGCTGTGAGCCTTCCAACCTTCTAAATATTCCTTTATATTGTTCAGAGTTCTGGGACCATACCCTGAGCCTGCTTCGACGGGTATTCTGTGTTGTTCTTGGCAGAGCTCCTTTACTGCACTTCCACCCAATCCACCATCTTGTTTGTTCGCCTAGGTAGACTTTCATATCTGAATCATTCTAGATATTCTGTTTTCAAAGATTTTCTGAGAAAATGATTTCATAATCTGTCTCGTAAACCTGCGGTAGGATTTAACATCTATAAGCTAAGAGTCAAGAAGTTTTTCTTTGTGTCTGACTACTTTTGCTTGCTACTGGCAAGGTTGAATGGTACCTATGAGTCTGAAGTCAGGCTTCTAAGCATATGTTTAACACAAGTAAAAAAGGAGGAGAGAGACACATTTTTTTTTTTTAGTGATGGATAGATACAGTAATGACAATAAAAAGAGAGGTAAATAGGAGAGGAAAAGAGGAAAGAGACCCAAGAACAAGTTGCAAATATTTACTGAGAGTATTTTCTGTGCCAGTCTTCATGCTGGGTACAACACGGGCAAGATTGATTACTAGAGTCTCTGTCCTCAAGTAGTTTATTTAGTCCTTGTCTCCTCTCATGCTTTGTTGTTGTCATTGAGTGTCATCAAAATGACTCATACTAAACTGGTGTGACAGAGGAGAACTCTCCCCTACAGTTTTCTTGGCTGTAATGTTTACAGGAGATTGTCAAGTCTTTCTCCTGCAAAGGTGCTGGGTGGATTTGAAGCAGTAAGCCTTCAGTTAGCAGCCAGTGCTTATCCTACAGTCTTCTTGTTGTTATTGTTACGTGTCATGGAGTCAGTTCTGACTCATAGTGACCCTATGTATTATTCCTAAGGAGCAGCTGGTGAGTTTGAACTGCCTGCTGACCTTGTGGTTTGCAGTCAAGTGCTTATCTTACAGTACCACACCAGGACCTCAGCAGGCATTTATAGAACATCTTGCTATATAGGAGTTGCTGTTAATAGTCAACTGCTAGGGTGAATTCCTAGACACTTAAGTAGAATAAAACTGTTTTGATATTGTAAAAAAGTTTGAATACTTAGTATTTTATCAGTGTCTTTTCATCTGATTAGAATCCTTCACTTACTTTTCCTTTAACACAGTGTGACACATGCTTAGAAGATTTCAAAATACCTTTAAGATGGATTTACATGAAACATAAATAGGTAAATCTGGAATAGGAAAGAGAATTACATTACAATTCCAGATTCAAGCATAAATGATTTACAATTTCATTGTTTGGGGTTCTTAGTCCTAGATAGCCTCTTTCTCTTTAGGAAATGCAGAACTCTTTGCAAGGCTAGCATAAATCCTTCTTGCTCTCTGGTTCTGGGAGATAAGGAAAACTCAGCTGGTCATTGTCTGTCATAGAATGTTCTTGATAAGCAACCGCTGATGGTTTTCTTCAAAAGAGCTCAAATCTCTTTGACTTTCCCTCATGAGTCTTTTATTTTCTAACAACACTACTTTATTTAATTTATTTTTTTTCCCAGAAACAGTTTCTAGTGCTTCACACCCTCCTGAAGTTATGGGACCCATTGCTAACATCAGTGTTAAAGTAGATGTCTGAACTGTCAGTTCATAATCTCTTGGTTCTTATTTAGAATTATTCTTATGTTTTCCCATGCAGATAAAATAGATTTCTTCAGGACTGTGTTACCAGCATTACTGCTGTTCATATGCTCTTATGAATCATTTGTGACCTGTTCTTTCTGCTATATTCACACATTTTCTCTACAAACACAACTCTGTTCTTCTTCCCCTGCTGCTGAGCCAAGATGGCTTAGTGGAATAGTCATGGGAAGTGGTTCAGCCTCCAGTATTGGTGCTTACCATCTCTGTGATCTGTGTTAAATTGGTTAAATTCTCTATACCTCCATTGGATGATTTGAAAGCATCAAGTATGAGAGTGAATACAAAAATGCTTTGGAAACTTGAAGTAAAAGCTGGAAACTGAAGAACATTTCCCTAGAGCTGATGCCCTGAATTTGAACTTCTAGCCTCCTAAATTGTGAAGCATGAAATATGCAGACGACACAACCTACCTTGCTGAAAGTGATGAAGTCTTGAAACACTTACTGATTAACATTAAAGACTACAACAGCTTGCAGTATGGATTACACCTCAAAATAAAGGCAACAAAAGTCCTCCCAATGGGAACAATAAGCAACATCATGACAAATGGGGAATATATTGCAACTGCCAGGGAATTCATTTTGCTTGGATCCATCCTCCTTCTGTTCCTCTTCCTTCCTTCCTCTTTTGTTCTTTTCTCTCTTTCTCTCTTTCTCTCTTTCTCTCTTTCTCTCTTTCTCTCCTTCTCTCCTTCTCTCCTTCTCTCTTTCTCTCCTTCTCTCCTTCTCTCTTTCTCTCTTTCTCTCTTTCTCTCTTTCTCTCTTTCTT
>NW_006408689.1:4728166-4734708 GCF_000296735.1 Chrysochloris asiatica
TCTTTCTTTCTTTCTTTCTTTCTTTTCTCTCTTCCTTGAGTTTCTTGAATCTCTCCTTACTCTTTCATATCAAAAGCATTTCCTTTGTTTAAAATACTCTTTTAGCCCTTTTCACCTAAAAGATATACCTGCTCTACCTTCAGATACCATCATTGGTAATTTCCCCTTAAAATACATTTTATAGCATCATGAATCTTGCCTCTTAATCTCTGGAGATAGATTTAATTTTCCATTGATTTATAAAAATTTTAAAAACCAATTTCACTTTCAACAATTTATTTTTGAAAATCACTGTAACTCTAGAGCCATATCATTTGGATTCAGCGGGCACTTACTTGCTCTGTAACTTTAGACAATAAAATGCATCACTCTGTGCCTCACATATAGAACAGAAATGGTCACAGAACCTAACGCAAAGAACTGTGGTGAGAAGTAAATGAGTTAATGCATATAAACTGATTAAAACGGCACCAGCCATGTGGTCAGCTGCATGTGGTTGTTACCATCCATTAAGGTGAGTGTTATATTCCTATGTCTTTATCTACCACAGAATGGAAGTCCCATTAGGACCAGGGCTTGTCTTTCAACTACAGGCATAGTGGGTGGCTTATAAGTACTTTAATAAAGATTGGTTGAAAGTAATAATGAATATTACAGGAGGAAAGAAAGAGTCCCCACTGAATAGCTGTTACCATGTCTAGATGGGTGTGGTGAAAAGCGATGGGGATAAGATTCGTATGATTCAATAGTGACTAATTGTTATCATGACTAATTGTGACTGTCACAATTGTAAAGGTAGAAGTTTTGTAACAAAAACAGGGGAGTGGTTAATCTTACAGTCCAGAAACAGAGAACCCTAGGACCATAAAGAGAGAAGAGCACAAGCAGAATGTGGGACCTTATCCAGAGAAGCAGCAGCCCCAGAGATGGAGGCAGAGATGGGGGCATGGAGAGGGGGAGTGGCTGAGGACTCTAGAGTCATGGACTAAGAAGAGAGGGATGAAGAGCTGGTGGCCAGGAGGCAGACTTGCAGAATGTGCCCTTTGGAGATGTAAATTATTATATATGCCAGAGTGTGTTTTGTTGTTATTGTTGTTTATTTGTTTGTTGTTTGTTTGTTTTTAAAAAGCTAAAGTGAATAGAGAGAAATACTGTTAACTGATGGTACATGGAGGGGATTATAGTCATTGTAATGAAACAAGATGTATGATTTGTGGAATGTAACACTGATGATATGCCCAGTAAACTTTCACTCAAGCCACAATAAAAAACCTTAAATTAAAAAAAAAAAGTAATAATGAATAATTGAATGAATGGATTTAAATTCTAAACTGTCATCTTAAATTGCTAGGATCATGCTTTCCATTCCATTATCCATGACACATTAAATCAAGTAAGTGTTAAAAGCAGAGGGCTTAAGAATCAAATCTTTAGGAAAAATATTTCCCCTGAGTTTCAACTAAATCTTTGGTGGCTATTTGTATACACTATGAACTTCCATTCAGTTGGGTACTATCTAGTGAGTTATTTGTGATGTAGCAAATAATAATCAACAAATATTTACCTGAGCACAAGGAATTCAGTATTTTAGATAATACAAAAATGAATGACTAGCTCTCTATTCAAGATACTGTTTGGGAAAAGTTGTAACATGAATGTTCCTTTTGATATGTACACTGGACTGCGAACCATAAGGTCAGCAGTTCAAATCAGTCAAATGCTCCTTGGAAACCCTATCAGGGTCACTATGAGTTACAACAGACTCAATGGTACAAAAAAAGGGAGAGAAATAGATAAACTCTGTCTGATGGTGAGAAATAGTAGAGAACTTGTAATCATAGGTTAAGGAAGATGCAAAAATTCGTAAAATTACTCTTTGTTTTGGATTGAATTGTGTCTCCTCAAACTATTGTGTTTTTTGAGGATGTAATCCTGGTGTGGCGCTGTGAGTTAATGCGCCAGAATGCAAAGTCGTTTGAACTGCTAGGTCGGCAGTTCAAGCTCACCAGTCGCTCCTCGGAAACCTTGTACAGGGTCGCTATGGGTCGGATCTGACTCGAAGGCACTTAACAACAACAACAACAATCCTATCTAGGAATAGAATTTTCTTTGATATGTTAGTGAGGCTTATATCAGTGTAGCATGTGTCTTAAGCCAATTACCTTCGAGATATAAAAGGAGCCATTTAGGCACATAAGAAGAAAGAATGCAGAGTGGAGATCACCAAGAAATCAAGGAAAGGAAGCTGAAATAGACAAGGATTTCCCCCAGAGCAAACAGAAAGAGCCTTGCCCTAGAGTTGGTGCCCTGAATTGGGAACTTCTAGCTTCCTAAATTGTGAGATATGCAATATGCAGATGACTTAGCCTTTCTTACTGAAAGTGAAGAGAACTTAAAACACTTATCATTGAACATAAAAGACTACGGCCTTCAGTATGGATTATACCTCAACACAAAACAAAAATCCTTCCCACTGGAGCAATAAACAACATCATGATAAAGAGATAAAAGATTCAAATTGTCTTAATTTTGCTTGAATCTGCAATCGTGGAAGCAACAGTCAAGAAATTATTGGGTATACTGCTTTGGGTAAATAAGCTCTGCTCCAAAAGACCTCTTTAAAGTGTTAAAAAGCAAAGATGTTATTGTGAGGACTAAAGTGTACCTGATTCTAGCTATGGTATTTTCAATTGCCTCATATGCATGCAAAAGTTGGACAGTGAATAAGGAAGACTAAAGAAGAATTGATGCCTTTGAATTATGGTGATTGGCAAACATAGAAAGTTTGTATTATTTGTGAACAAATACAGAAAAATATGGAAATTTCCATTATGTTAGTTATCTAGTATTGCTATAATAGAAATACAACAAGTGGGTGGCTTTAACAAACAGAAATTTATTCTCTTACAATTTAGGAGCTATAAATCCAAATTCAGAGAGTCAGCTCTGGTGGAAGGCTTTCTTTCTGACGGCTCTGGGGAAAGGTCCTTATCTCTGTTCAGGTTACTTAGAAATCTCCATGCATCTTGGCATCAGTCTTAACCCGGATCTATGAGCTTTACAGTGCAGGGACCCCAGGTCCAGAGGATGCACTCTAATCCCAGCTCTTCTTTCTTGATGGTAATAAGTCCCTCTTTCTCTGTTCACTTCTCTTTTTTTTAATCTTTGTAAGATGTAAGATGTTATAGGACACCTGTATACCCCTGATGAAACTTCATCTCATCATGGAGGTGATGATATTATATTAGACCTCATCATGGGGGATTACTATATCTTAACCACAAAACCACTGAGAATCCTGATCCAGTCAAGTGGACAAAAAATCTTAAATACCACAGCCATGGACTACAAGAAGAATGAACAAATCTATCTTGAGGAAATATAGTCAGGATGCTCCTTAGAAGAGAGAGTAAGACTTCATCTCAGGTACTTTGCACATGTTATCAGGAGGGACAAGTCCCTAGAGAAGGATATCAAGCTTGGCAAAGCAGAGGGTCATTGAAAAAGAAGAAGACCCTCGATAAGATTGACTGACATCATAACTGCAACAGTGGGCTTAACCATAATGATTATAAGGAAGGCACAGGACTGGGCAGTGTTTTATTCTACTGTACAAAACTGGCTCAATGGCAACCAACAACAACAAACAAACCAACTGTGAAAAATAAATTGCTATTTACTAAAACCACCCACTTGTGGCATTTGTTACAGCAGTACTAAGAATCTATGACATTCGTGTTTGGTTCTCCTTCTCACTAAGGCCATCATTTTGTTAAAATGTGAAATTACTGTATTTGTGCACAAATAATACAAACTTTCTATGTTTGCCAATCACTCTCTCATCCCTCACTCCCAGGTATTTATGTGAGTTTGCAGATCCTATGCCAATTTTTTTTTAGTATGTTTCTAAAAAAATAAGCATAATGTGTTTATAAAAATTCCTCCTGGAAACAGGAAGCCATGGGCAAACAAACACAGAAAGTGCTTGTTACTTGCATAAAAATATGATACCTTTTTTGCAGCCCAGTTCTGTCTTGTACTTGCTATTTTTTACATATAAGGGTTTGTTTTGAAGTTTTATAGATATAGACTGCTCTTTAATCCTTTCCACAAAATCAATTTTCTTCATCAAAGGGAAAATATGATTGTAAATGTAAAAGGAAATTCACATTGAAGCAGCAAAAGTTTTATTTTAACTAGTTCATACAAAATACAAGGGGTCTTCAAAAAGATTATGGAAATGCATATTATGAAAAAACTATGCATAGATTTAAAAAAATGTTTGCACCAAAATAAGTCATACTAACTTGTTATAAGATGTCTGAACAGGATTTAGCTTGAAGCCCATAGAAGGATAAGACATCCATTTGAAAAGAGAGTATCAGAGGAACATAAATTCTGCAAAAATTGTAGCAAGAACAAATATCAAATTTAGGGTGAGGAATGTCTGGAAGTATATTAAAAATTTTTGATAAAGGTAACAAGTGTAAATTGCTACAATTTGAGGAACTTGACCTATACTTATGGATGTAGTAGCTCAAAATACTAACTGAGAGGGAAGGAATCTTCACATCATTGATCAATCCTATCTAAAACAACCAACTAAAGGACACATTCTGCAAGACTCCCCCTGGCCACCAGCACACAGCCTTTCTCTTTCCATGAGTCTAGAGTCCTTAGCTACTCTATCTCTCCATGTCATCATCTATGCCTCCATCTCTGGTGTTGCTGCTTCTCTGGATAGGGTCCCATGTTCTGCACATGCTCTTCTCTCTTGATGGTCCTAGGGTCTTCTGTTCCTGGAATGTACGTTTAACTACTCCCCACTCTTTTTATTACATAACTTCTACCTTTACAGTTGTGACTATTGCAATTAGTCATAATAGCAACTACTCACTATTGAAACAAAAAAATCCTAGCCCCATCTCCTTTCACAAGACCCATACAGACAAAATGAAAACTACTCAGTGGGGATTCTACTTTCCCCTGCACATTCTGAAACTAAACTCCCTCTTGAAAACTTGTAAGCCAGTTACTTCAGGCCTTTATAGACCACCCCCTAGTCCCATTTTAGGTAGCCAATGTCTAAATTGCCCATCCCTATCAACCCTGTGTACTGAAGGGATAGGATTGATCCTTGATATGAAGACTCCTTTCCTCTCTGTTGATATTTTGAGCTCTACATCCATAAGTAAATATCTAATTCATCAAATTGTAGCAATTTACACTTGCTTTCTGTATCAAATTTTTTTATCTTCCTCTAGTAGAGTTCTGATCATCAAACCAGCAAAACTGGGTCAAATGGGTACTATCTGCAAGTTTGGGCATTCGTGCATGCCTCCCCCTACTTCATATCGGCTGGACACTTTACTCTGATCTCTAGCCCACCATTGCTAGGTCAGTGTCAGTGGACTCAGGAATTCCCAAGTCTCCCCAAACTTTGGACCAACCAGTCCTTCCTCTTCTTGCTCTCATCTCAAGGTCTACAAGAGTCTATGGAACATGGTCGAACTCAGGCCCACGTCTTCATTGCTGCCTTCCCCCTACTTCCACTCACTAGTAGACCAACGTGGTTGCCAGCAAACTTACATGCCTGCTCATGCTTTCCCTTTGAGTTTCAGTCTTGGAAGGGGGTTTATCCTGAAGGGACTTGATTGCTCGCCTTGATGGCTCCTAGGCAAATAGCTTGATTGTTCTTGTTATCACCAGTTTGCTTCTTTTTTTTTTTCTTTTTTCTGCTGATCTTTCTTTTAAGAAGTATCTTTTGCTCCTATAGCCAATCTAGGCTGTTCTGCATGTGCTTTCAAGAGGGAATGTTCCATCTCAGAAGGTCCTGGGTAAGTTCCTACACACTTCAAATGTTCTACAAGAAGCCTATTTCACTGGTCAAATTCTAGAACCCCTTACAGATATTGTAATTAGTGATAGGCTGAAGATGGGCTTACAATCATTCTGTAATCATGTTTTCCTATATTCTTTTCTATCCCACTCAAGTGTCTGTTTTACAATAGCAGGCAAGGGAAACCAATATCCGTAAGACAGTCAAGCATCTTAACATTATTTCCCCTCTTTTACCCATTCAGACTATGCCTTGATCCCTGTATCAAAGAGCCCTGTTGTTCCAAGGTTGAGTATATAACACTATTTACCTCTGCCCCATTTAGCCCATGCAAGCCTGCCTAAGTGTTCCCCCAAGTTCCTTGTTCTTTCATCCCCCTCTCCCTTCTTGTGTGTTGCCCTCCCCTTCTTTGTATATTGACCTCACCAACACCTGAGCTATGATGTGTGTATCCCTTACCTTGTGCTCTACCATCACCTCATTCCCACTCCTGGTAAGCAACAAAAATTTTTCTTTCTTTTAGTATGGATATCTTTTCTTAAGCTTTTACAATAATAGTCTTATGCAATATTTGTCCTTTTGTGACTGACTGATTTCACTCAGCATAAGGTCCTCAAGGTTCATCCATTTTATGCAGTGGTTTGCAGCTTCATTGTTATTCTTCAAGGTAGCATGGTGTGTATGCACCAAAGTTTGTTTATCC
>NW_006408689.1:4736137-4737972 GCF_000296735.1 Chrysochloris asiatica
ATAATTCTAAGATTCACATTTAGGACTTTAATCCATGTTGAGGTGGTTTTTGTATATGGTGTGAGGTAAAGGTCCTGCTTCAGTATTTTGCATATCGATTTCCAGTTTTGCCAGCACCATCGATTGAAGAGACTATCTACTCCCACTTCAATGCACTTATATCTTTGTCAAAGATCAGTTGACTGTATGCGGATGAGTTAATTTATGGATTCTCAATTCTGTTCCATCGATCTATGTAGCTTTCATTGTACTAGTATCAGGCTGTTTTGACCACTGTAGCCATGTCGTAAATTTTGAAATCAGAGAATAAGAGGCATCCAAGTTTGTTTTGCTTATCTGGGGACTCTTTCCTTTCTGTATAAAGTTTGTAATCATTTTAAAAGATGTTGTTGGAATCTAGATTGGGATTGCATTATATCTTCCTATCCAGGAACATGGACTGTTCTTTCAGTTTTATAAGTCTCTTTTGGTGTCTTGTAGTAGTGTTTTGTAGTTTTCTTTGTATAGGTCTTGTTTCTGTGGTTAGATTTATTCCACAATATTTCATCCTTTGGATGGCTATTGTAAATGATATTGCTTTCCTAATTTCCTTTTCAGTGTTGTCATTGCTTAGAGGAATCCAACTGATTTTTATATGTTGATCTTGTATCCTGCCACTTTGCTGAGTATTCCAATGAGTTCTAGTAGCTTTTTTTTTTTTTTTTCCTTAGTCTTTGGGGTTTTCTATGTATAGGATCATATCATCTACAAATGTTATTGTTGTTGTTGAGAACCGTGGAGTCGGTTCTGACTCATACTGACCCTGCACAGGGTTTCCGAGGCTATACATCTTTACAGGAGCAGAATGCTTCATCTTTCTCCTACAGAACTGCTGGTAGTTTCGAACTGCTGATCTTGAGGTTGGCAGCCCAACTCGTAACCGCTACACTACCAGAGCTCCTTTCACCTACAAATAGAGTGAGGTTTATTTCTTCTTTGCCAATCTGGATGCCTTTAATTTCCCTATCTTGCCTTATAGCTCCGGCTAAGACTTCCAACCAAGACTCACCCATCAGTTGTGTTGGCTTGTGTGTTGCTGTGATTCTAGAAGCTATGCCACTGGTATTTTAAATACCAGCAGGGTCAGTCACAGTGGACAGGCTTCAGAAGAGCTTCCAGACAGAAAACAGACTAGGAAGAAGAAGAGATGAACTACTTCTGAATATTTGTTGTTATGTGCCGTGGAGTCGGTTCCGACTCATAGCGACCCTGTGCAGGGTTTCTGAGGCTATAAATCTTTATGGGAGCAGAAAGCCTCATCTTTCTCCCACGGAGCAGCTGGTAGTTTCGAAATGCTGACCTTGCGGTTCGCAATCCGATTCGTAACCACTACGCTTCCAAATCTTATGAATAGCAGTGGAACACTGTCAGCACCAGATTATTGAATACTGAAAAAAGATGAAAAGCACCAGAATATTGTCAGATATAGTGCCAGAAGCTGGGTCCCTTGGGTTGGAAGGCACTAAAAATGCGACTGGGGAAGAGTTGCCTCCTCAAAGCAGAGTTGACCTTGATGACGTGAATGGAATAAAGAGCCCTCAGGATTTTCATATGCTGATGGGGAACAACTCAAAATGAAGAGAAACAGCTGTAAAATTCCATTAGTAATCGAACATGGAATGTACAAAGTATGAATCTAGGAAAATTGAAAATTGTCAAAAATGAATGGAACTCATAAACATCGATATCCTAGGCATTAGTGAGAACTTCGTTCTTCTTGGATCAACTATCAACACTCGTGGAAGCAGCAGTCAAGAGATCAGATGACGTATTGCATTGGGCAAATCTGCTGCACA
>NW_006408689.1:4739783-4747416 GCF_000296735.1 Chrysochloris asiatica
ATGCATAAGAGGTTATTGAAAATACCATGGCTTGGGTCAGGTGCACCTTAGTCCTCAAGCTGACATCTTTGCTCTTCAACACTTGAAAAAGGTCTTGTGCAGCAGATTTGCCTAATGCAATATGTCGTTTGATTACTTGACTGGACTGCTGCTTCCATGACTGTTGATAGTTGATCCAAGAAGAATGAAGTGCTAATTAGATAATATTATATCTGATAAATACCATTCCTTCCTTGGGTGAGCAGATGGATTTAGAGGACAAAACTTAGATCAGGTGTGTCAGTCACTGTGTTATGTAATTGGTAACCTCTTAACTCCATCTAACTTGTTACTAGAGCTCATTTCCCTAGAGGCCTCAAATGCCAGACACTGGGATTCCCAGCCACTCTTACAGCTAGAGGTTGAGCATGAGCTCCAGTGGGATCTGTGGCGTAGTCAGCTGAGGAGCTTCTGGGAAATGCTCTTATCTATAATTTAAAAAATGAATTAATATACTCTTTCTGCCTTGACATGGTTGTGACATTGTTATGGAAGAATGTGATACTTGGTGCCCTTGCTACCTTTTTGAGATTTAGGCTAAAAACCATTATGCTGGACATATAGTAGTAAGATGGGAAGAATCTGATCTTGTGATGACAGCCCCAAACTCAACACTAAACTTTTCTGATGTTTGAGAAAATAAATGTACTTGCTGCTAGCTCCCTTTAGCTGACTATTCTATTACAAACAACCCAAACTATGTGATATGTCACTATCCTGTGGTCATCATAATCCTATGAGGACAAATAGAATCAGTTAAGCAACTAATTTTCAAAATAAGCCCACATGAATCAGAGAAATGTTTACAACATTGCAATGAGCTAGTCTGTGGAAGTTAGGAGCTGTGGGTTGTACATTTCAGTTCTGACATGAACTAGTTAGATTGATATTGGATAAGTCACATTATCTTCCTAGTTTGCACTTTCCTTTCCTGGAAAAGGAGGAATTTGGACTGACAAAGCACTTAGGTCCTTTTCATTACTGAGAGGAATACCTTCAATGAGATGAATTGACACAGTGGCTTCAACAATGAGCTCAAACATAGCAATGATCTTGAGGATGGTGCAGGGCCAGACAAAATTTCATTCTGTTGTAGATGGGGTCACTATGAATTGGCAGTCAGCAACAACAGAAGTGTTCATAGATTGGAATCCCCAGGAAGCATTATCGCTGAATGAGATGCTTGTTGTTGTTATGTGCCGTGGAGTCAGTTCTGACTCATAGCGACCCTGTACAGGGTTTCCGAGGCTGTAAGTCTTTATGGGAGCAGAAAGCCTCATCTTTCTCCCGTGGAACAGCTGGTAGTTTTGAACTGATGACCCTGTGGTTAGCAGCCCGAATTGTAACCACTACGCTACCAGAGCTCCTTGAATGAAATGTTTGGGAGAGACTTATTAGGAAGGACTTTGGGGATGAACATCTGTTGAAGGGGAGTGACTGAAGCCAAAGATGAACTGCAATGCAGTCTCAGTGGAGGCCTCAGCTAAACCTAAGGGACTTGTGAAGCTGAGATGTTGGTGTGAGGAAGCTGGGTCTTTCTCCTTTCATCAATCAGACACTGCAAACGGAAGGTTGTGCATCCTTAGGGGAAATTGCTCTCTTTCTGGCTGAGCCATCTGTGTAGGGACCAATGGCCGAGGGCTTTCCATCAGTAGCATTCCTAACATCTGGGTAATTTGCCTTCATTGCTGAAGAATGAGCTGAGTAGTACACCAGGTTCCTATTCATGGTAAGTACATCACAGCACTTACCAGGAATAGGAACAAAGTTCACAACTAAATGTTGACATACGAAGGGGCTTCAAAAAGTTACTTCCATTTGAATCACTGATTTTAAAAAAAGATTTTCACTATGAAAAATTTCAAACTTCTGTAAAAGTAGAGAAAAATCATGTAATGCATTCCCACATATCCACCCCTAGCCTCAGTGTTCCACACACCACCATTCTGATTTCATGTATTCCCCATCTATACAATTTTTTCCTCAGCTGGAGTAGTTTAAAGCAAACACAAGCTATATCACTGATGGTTGATTAAATTCAAAATAATATAACTTATTTATGACATCCATAATTTAACAGGTCTTCATTGATTAGAATATTATTTTAAATCACAATATCAATAACATGTAGCTTTGTGGGTTGTTTTCCTTCGTGAGTTTATTTCAAAGGTTTCTCATGAAGCTCTGAGTTTTCACCTGTTCCCTCTTTATCTTGTTGTAGGAAACCAAGCAGTGTGGGACCAGGTTTATACTGGGAGTACTGGGCCCCATTACCAGCCAAACCAATTAGGGGCCCATTAGAATGTGTGCTTTGCCTCCAGTGTCCAGATGAGCAAAGTCAAACTATGAAGCATTGCCTGGTACATGGTGATTTTCTTGGTTCCCAAGGTCAGGGGATCCAGATTTTAAAATAGTGTTTGTTTTGCTATGTTCTCACTTTTCAAAAATTCTTCCACATAATGGCCATGTTCAATCATTCTCATTTCCAAATAACCATGTCCCCTGACACTTGGGCCTGAGTCTTATTTCCTAAAAAGGATCCCAAACAATAAGTGATTACTAACCAAGTAAAAGGTAAGAAAGACATCAATTGGAAGGTATAGAGAGGCAGACAATGGGAGAAACTCCCTATAGAACACATCTCCTGAACCACACTTTATCTCAAATTCACATGATGGATTTGCTATTTACCTTGTTTTCTAGAGGGTGCAACTTTAATTTAGTTTTTTTAAATCTTTCCCTTGTTCATAGCTTGATTGTAAAACTAGACAAACATGTCTGAATTCTTAAATGATTGTTGAGAAACAAAAGCCTGAGGCAGTCTGGTTTTAAAGACTGGCCACACTACCTCTTTATACAATATAGAAACAATTAGTTCCTATTTCCACAATGCACACAACTGTGTGGGTGAAGCATGATGCAAAGTACTCTAGTGAAGAGTAGAGGAGGGAAAGGAGACTTCATTGTCTAGTCTAAAAAAGCTTGTAGTCCAATTGTAAGGAAAAAACAGGTAAGTGTCACAAACTTCCAAGTTGCTTGGAAGTACACACCTACAAACATTAATCTTCATTTACATAAGAAGTCCCAGGATGGGATAAATCGTTAAGTACTCAGCTCCGAACCCAAAAGTTGGCTGTTTGAAACTACCCAGAGCACCTCAGAAGAAAGG
The DNA here is from genome assembly GCF_000296735.1 of Chrysochloris asiatica. Classification (NCBI taxonomy): domain Eukaryota; kingdom Metazoa; phylum Chordata; class Mammalia; order Afrosoricida; family Chrysochloridae; genus Chrysochloris; species Chrysochloris asiatica. The sequence continues at coordinate 4,742,992 of NW_006408689.1, forward strand.
CCTGGTGATCTTCTATGGAGCACAATTCTACTCTGAAACACATGGGGTTGTAATGAGTAGGAATTGATACCATGGTAGCTAGTTTGCTTTTGTTTTTTACTAATTTATATGTGGGTAAAAAAGTAAAGCTTTTTAGATGGCTAAAAGATACTTAACAATCTGATAAAAATGTTGTATTGCCATATATCACCTTCATGCAGTTTAGGAAATTTAGGGTTTTCTCATGTTGCTTGAAAATTTGCTGAAATAATGAATTCAAGATTTCAGATTAAAAAGATGCAGAATACACGTGGACTGAAATGCAAGTCTTATATGGGTTTTTATGATGCTCATTGCAAGTAAAATTTTGCTAAAGATTATATAAAAATGACTGCAACCATACATTAATAGAGAACTTCCAGAAGTTCAAGGTGGATTCAGAAGAGGATATGGAACAAGGGATATTATTGCTGATGTCAGATGGATCTTGGCTGAAAGCAGAGAATACCAGAAAGATGTTTACTTGTGTTTTATTGACTATGCAAAGGCTTTCAATTGTGTAGATCATGGCAAGTTATGGAAAACACTGCAGACAATGAGTATTCTTGTACACTTAACTGTGCTAATGAGGAACCTGTACATAGACTAAGAGGCAGTTGTTCAAACAGAACAAAACAAGGGAACATAGAATGGTTTAAAATTAGGAAAGATGTGCACCTTTCCTAAGGGTTGTATTCTTTCACCATACTTATTCAATCTGTATGCAGAATAAATAATATGAGAAACTGGATTAAATGAAGAAAACTGTGGCATCAGGATTGGAGGAAGACTTATTAACAACCTGTGGTATGCAGGTGATACATCCTTGCTTTCTGAAAGCAAAGAGGACTTAAAATACTTACTGGTGAAGATCAAAGACCACAGCCTTTGGTATGGCTTGCACCTCAATATAAAGAAAACAATAAACCAATAAACAACATCCATATAAATGGAGAAAAGATTGTAGTCGTTAAAGACTTCATTGTGCTCAGATCAATAATCAACATTCATGGAAGCAGCAGTCAAGATATCAAATGATTTATTGCATTAGGCAAATCTGCACAAGACCTCTTTAAAGTGTTGAAGAGCAAAGATGTTAGTTTGAGAACTAAGGTGTGCCTGATCCAAGCTATGGTATTTTCAATGAGCTCATCATATGCATGTGAAAGTTGGACAGTGAATAAGGAAGACTAGAAGAATTGATGCATTTGATTTACGGTGTTAAAAAGTACCACCGACTGCCAAAAGAACAAACCATTCTGTTTGGGGAGGAGTACAATCAGAATGCTCCTTGAAAGTCAGGATGGCCAGATTTTGTCTCTCATACTTTGGGCATATTATTAGGAGGGACAGGTCACTGGAGAAAGATATCATGTTTGATAAAGTGGAGTGTTGGAGATAAAGACCCCCAATGAGACGGATTGGCACAGTTGTGCAGCAATGGGTTCAGGCATAGCAATGATTGTGAGGTTGGTGGAAGACCAGGCAGTATTTCATTCTGTTGTACATAGGGTCGCTATGAGTTGGTACTGACTCTATGGCACCTAACAACAACAACATGATGCTCATGAGACGGATTTTTATTTGGAAGCCTATGTTTCAACATCACAAAATGGAATATAGCTTTAATAGCAACTTACCTAAGGTTCTGTATTATTGGAGACTGGTCAAAGACTGGTGAAATTACTTTGCTTCTAAGAAATACTGAGTTGGACCATTAGATGGAATAATTATAGCAAATAGATTAGTAAACCAAATCCAATGATATAAAATAGATTATATAGCATGACTATGTTGAATTTATCCCATAACACATTTAACAGTAGAAAAAATCAATTACATAAATCCATCATAGTAATAGAAATTATGTAATTATCTCAATAATGAAAAGTGCATGATAAAATTGAATCTCCATTCATGACAAAAACCAACTATCAAAGAATGAATAGAACCTTGCTTCCAAAACATAATAAAGGGTATCTACAGTAAATATCACAAGGAGCTCTGGTAGCATAATGATTACGAGTTGGGCTGCTAACCTCAAAGTCAGCAGTTCGAAACTACAAGCCATGCTGCAGGAGAAAGACGAGGCTTTCTGCTCCCATAAAGATTTACAGCCTAGGAAACCCTATGCAGGGTCACTATGAGTCAGAACCGACTCCATGGCACATAACCACCACCACAGTGAAAATTACAGTTAATGGGTAAATAGAGAACATTTCCTTTAAAGCAGAAATAAGACAAGGTGTCTGCTATTACTAATTTTATTCAACCTTATATTAGAGGTCTTCTCCACTGCAGTTAAGGCAAGGGAAATAAAATAGAAGGATTGGAAAATAGCAAAGCTATCGTTGTTGTCACGTGTCGATAAGTGAGTTCTGACCCACAGTGACCCTATATAGGATTTCCAAGGAGTGGCTGGTGAGCGTGAACTGCTGACCTTGTGGTTCAAATTTACTTTGCAATCCAACACATTAACCCACCATTATTGTTGTTGTTAAGTGCCGTCAAGTCAATTCCGACCCATAGCAACCCTGTATAGGGTTTCCAAGGAGCAGCTGGCGAGCTTGAACCATCAACCTTGCAGTTCAAATGACTTTGCAGTCTGACACATTAGCCCATAGCGCCGCTATTATTAGTCATAGGTAAGTTACATATAGAAAAAATAACCTACAGATAAGGTATTGGAATTACAAATTGCTGAATAAAAAAATGAGTGTACCAAAAAATGCATTTCTTTAGTGCAGTAATGATAAGTTAAAACTGTAATTTTTAAAGATGTCAGTTATATAGCATAATATAGTCTATGAATATATTTAAGAAAAAGAGGTGTAAAATTTCTATGAAGAGAATCATAACACTTTATTGAAATACATTGTTATTGTTAAGTGCCATAGAGTTGTGACCCTGTATAGAATAGGGTTTCCAAGAAGCAGCTGGTGGGCTTGAAATGCCGACCTTGCGGTTAGCAGTACAGTGCTTATCATGCAGAGTACTCTAGGACCTTGAACTATATTGTTGTTGTTGTTGTTAAGTACCGCGGAGTCGATTCTGACTCATAGCAACCCTGTACAGGGTTTCTGAGGCTGTAAATCTTTACAGGAGCAGAATGCTTCATCTTTCTCCTGCGGAACCGCTGGTAGTTTTGAACTGCTGACCTTGAGGTTGGCACTCCGACTTGTAACCACGATGCTACCAGAACTCCATTGTTTTTTTTAAATCCCCAAATCCTGTATTATGCTCCTTTGATTAATACCTGTTCTAGCATACTAAATTAATAATTATATTTCATTTTAAATGGTGATATCTAATGAATTAAATTCCTCTTTGACTTCTTGATTTTCCATACAGAATCAGCTTGTCAGTTTCACAGAAGAAAATCTTTGCAATTTTTATTTGAATTGTATTGGATCTAAATATCAATTAGAGGAACACTGATACCTTAATGATACTGAACTTTCCAATTCAAGAACCTGGTATATGTTGGGATTTAAGCCTTCTCTAATATATGAAGACTTCAACAGGTATTACAGTAGGAACAGGTATTAATCAAAGGAGCATAATACAGGGTTTGGGGAGTGCAAAAAAAACCCCACAAAATTAATCTTCATATAAGGATGCTTAGTTTACGATAGTAGCCATTGCTTAGTTTACGATAGTAACCATTGCATTTCAGGGACTTTTCAAAGAATGTTGCTTCCTATTTGCAGGGGTGGGGGGATTGGAAATTGGTCTTATGCTGATATGAAAATCAATTCCAGGTGAATTAAAGACTTTCATATGCAAGGTGAAATGATAAAACTCTTAGAAAAACAACTCATAACCTAGATTAATAGAACATTTCTTAAATAAGACACAGAAACCACAAACTATATAGAGACAAAGATTCATAAATTAACCTACATTGAAACTAAGAATCGCTGTTTACTAAAATCCATCATAAAGATAGTGGAGAAGTCACAAAGCAAGGAGAAGATATTTGCAACACATACAGCTAATAAGCGGAAATGGCCAATGGAAAACAGAACTTTCACAGAAGAGGAAGCCCCATTGACCAATAAACATAAAAAATGCTGAGTCTCTTTAGTAATTGGAGAAATGCAAGTTAAAATCACAATGAGAATCCATTTTGTTACCACTAAATTGATACCCATAAATACTATATATATATGTATATATTACATATATGTATATATTAAGGAGCTCTAGTAGTGTAGTGGTTATGAATCTGGCTACGAACCTCAAGGTCAGCAGTTCAAAACTACCAGCTGTTTCATGGGAGAAAGATGAGGCATTCTGCTCCCGTGAAGATTTCCAGCCTCGGAAACCCAGTATAGGGAGCTATGAGTCAGAACCGACTCCATGGCATATAACTACCACCATGTATATATTGTTAGTGAGAGAGTA
>NW_006408689.1:4747621-4748279 GCF_000296735.1 Chrysochloris asiatica
TTGTTACGTCTCATAGCCACACTGCATAGGGTTTCCGAGGAACGGTTAGTGACTTGAACTGCCGATCTTGAGGTTCAAAGTGACCATCCCATCTAGTGCTTATCCTATAGTGCCACACTAGGCCAAGAGAAATTGTACATTGCATTCCAAGAGAAATGTATAGGAACGTTCACAATAGAAAAAATTAGAACTAAGCCAATGTCCACCACCAGTAGAATGACTCAAGATGGCAGTGAACATGAATGAATTATAGTTGCATGCACCAAAGTGGAAGCATCTTAGGAATATTATGTTATATGAAGTAACAAAACACAAAGAATATATGTCATAGTATTCTGTGAAGTTAAAAAATGAGCAAAAATCTAAAATATCTATTGTGAACATATATATATATAGTTTACATATGTAAATATAAAGTTTACATTTGCAAACACATGATAAAATTACAAATAAATACAAAGTTAAGGGACTGCAAGTTGAAAATTCAGGATGGAAAGGTTATGGATGGTATCATAGAGAAACATTAGATCAAGGAAGCGTTCAAAAATCTTAAAAGAGAGAAGTTATATATTTTCTATTTACATTGAGGACTAAGTGCACACATCCATTGTATACTTATTCTTTTTATCATATATAGAATATGTATGTATGTATGTAT
>NW_006408689.1:4770014-4782663 GCF_000296735.1 Chrysochloris asiatica
TTTTTTTTCTAGTTGTTGGAGATATGTGTGATGTGTTGATTTGAGTTCTTTATTCTTTTTGGATATGTGCATTTATTACTATAAATCATTTTAGGGCATTTTTCAATCCAGCCAATGTTTAAAAATTTTCTCCTATATACTGTGGCTCCTATAGTAGAGCTTGAGGCTTCAGTGGGGACTTAGATAGATTCTTCCTTACAGAAGTATTCCCACTTTAGTTGGGAAAAATATGGCAAGTGAGTAGAACATCTGTGGGGTTTTGGGACACCCAGCAACTTAAGAGTCAGGGGGTAAAGAAGCATATGAGAATTAGGAAAGAAGTATATAATCATTTTATAAAAAGTGGCATGGTCCACTGGAATCTATGATCTAATCAATGTCTTGCAATTTGTTCAGATTAATAGTCCCCCTAATTGAGAAAAAAAATGACTCAAGGATTGGCATCCAAGAAAGAAGTTAAAGGTATCCTGGAATAGAGGAAGGGGTTAAGAACTCTGCCCAGTTAAAACTCCAGTGAGGTAAACCCTAGTTAGAAGAAATATATTGCAGATACCACAGGATTCTCTTACCTCTGTCAGTTTGTCATACTGTGGTGATTTGCATGTTGTTGTGATTGTATGCCACTGGTGTTTCAAATATCAGCAGAATCATCTACGGTGGACAAGTTTCACTGGCATGTCCAAATTAACAACAGACTAGGAGGAAGTAACAGGCAGACCACTTCTGAGGGATTAGCCCCTGAGAACCTTATGAATAGCAGTAGAACGTTTTCTGATAGAGTGTGTCAGGTTGGAAGGCACTCAAAATACATTGGACCAAGAGCTGTCTTCTTAAAGTAGAAACAACCTTAATAACATAGAGCAAAGCTTTCAGAGCCTTTGTTTGCTGATAGGGCACAACTCAAAATGAGAAGAACCAGCTACAAACATTCATTAATAGTTGGAACTTGTATGAGGTATGAATTAAGGAAAATTTGAAAATTATAAAAAAGAAAATGGAATGCATAAAGATCTTTTTCTAAGCCTTAGTGAGCTGAAATGGACTGATATTGGCCATTTTGAATTGGACAATCATATGGCTTACTATGATGGCAATGACAAATACAAGAGGAAGGATGTCATGTTCATCATCAAAAAGAACATTTCCAAGGTCTATCTTGAAGTGCAATGCTGTCATTGATAGGAAAATATTTATACACCTACAAGTTAATACAACTATTATACAAATGTATGCACCTATCACCAAAGCCAGTGACAAATTGAAGAATTCTACCAACTTCTTCAGTCTGAAATTGATCAAACAGGCAATCAAGAAGCAAGACCAGCAACTTCTTTATTGCAAGTACCTTTTTAAAATAACTTAAATAGTTATTATACACATAAAACTTGCCAGATGGAATACACAGGAACCAAATTGACTACATCTGTGGGAAAAGACAGTGGAGAAACTCAGAATCATCACTCAAAACAAGGCCAGGGGCTGACTGTGTAACAAATCATCAATTGTTCATATGTGCGTTCAGGCTGAAGAAAATGAGTCATTGAACACTAATGACTGAAGACCAGAGGAGTCATGGTATGATGTCAAGAACATCATACATGAAGAAAGCATAAGGTCACTAAAAATACTGAGAAGAAAAAAAGGACAAAAGTGAAGGTCAGAAGAGACTCTGAAACTTGCTTTTGAATGTAGAATAGCTAAAGCAAATGGGAAAAAAATGATGAAGTAAAAAGAGAGGGACAGAAAATTTCAAAGGATAGCTTGAAAAGTCAAGATAATAAAGCATAATGAAGTCTGCAAAGACCTGGACTCAGAATACCAAAAGGGAAGTACATTTCATCATTTCTCAAAGAACTGAAAAAAATAAACAAATTCAAGCCTCAAGTTGAAATACTGAAGGATTCCACGGGCAAAATATTGAATGATGCAAGAAGCACCAAAAGAAGATGGAAGGAATACACAGAGCCACTGTAGCAAAAAGAATTGGTCAATATTCAACTATTTCTGGAAGTGGTATATGATCATGGTATTGAAGGAAGAAGTCCAAGCTGCACTGATGGCACTGACAAAAAACAAGGCTCCATGAATTGATGAAATAAACTGATACGTTCCAACAAATTGATGCAGGGCTAGAAGCACTCACTTGTCTATGCCAAGAAATTTGAAAGACAGCTATTTGACCAACTGACTGGAAAAGATTCATATTTGTGCCATTCCAAAGAAAGGTAATCCTATAGAATGCAGAAATTATCAAATAATATCATTAATATCACTCACAAATGGAATGAGGGATATCACATGGTGACGTCAGATAGATCTTAGCTAAAAGCAGAGAATACCAGAAAGATGTTTAATTGTGTTTTACTGACTATGCAAAGACATTCAACTATGTGGATCATAACAAACTATGGACAACATTTTGTAGAACAGGAATTCCAGAACATTCAATTATGTTCTTGCAGAATCTCTGTATAGACCAAGAAGCAGTCATTTGAACAGGACAAGGGGATACTTGCAAGATTGAAAATCAGGAAAGTTGTGTGTCAGGGTTACATCCTTTCACCATACTAACTTAATTTGTATGGTAAACAAATTGATTAGCTGGACTATATGAAGAAAAATGTGTCATCAAGATTGGAGGAAGGTTTATTAACAACCTGTAGCACAGTCTTGCTTGCTGAAAACAAAGCGGGCTTGAAGCACTTGCTAGTGAAGATCAAAGATTAAGTTCTTCAGTACAAATTACAACTCAATGTAGTGAAACCAAAACTCCTCACAATGGAACCAGTAAACAACATCATGCTAAATGGAGAAAAGATTGAAGTAGTCAAAAATTTCATTTTATTTGGATCTACAATCATGCTCAAGAAATCAAAGGAGATATATAGCTATAAAACATCTCTTTAAAGTATTAAAGAGCAGGTTTTTCACGTGTGGCCTTTGCCCAGCCCAATGTTCTCTGAGGAGCTCTGGACACATGTGGAGGGGCCAGCTGTGGACGTTGGGCAGATGCAGCCCAGGATGACTTGGAAATAGAGCAGCACTCCTTAGGAACGGATCGTGTCAGGCAGACTGGCTGCACACACATATAGTTCTCAGGTCGCTTGACATGAGTGAGTAATCGTCTTCCACCAGGAACTCAGATACATGTCAGCAACTCTTTGTGACACCAAGATATGTAATTGTCATGAAGTTCTCCCTGTATCCCCAACAGGTGGCAAGAGGGAATGACCTTGTGAATTTCAGCTTGCCAACTGTATTCTAGAAAATGGAAACTGGGCCTTAGAAATTAGCAGTATGGCACCTAAGGGAAAGGTCTGAAGGAAGAACAGTTTTCAGCAGAACCGGTGATCACCAAGCTAATGCTATAGGATGTTATTATATGCTGTCAAGTCAATTCTGACTCATAGATAACCTGTATATAACGTTTTTAAGGAACACTGGTGGGTTTGAACCATCGGCCTTGTGGTTAGCAGCCCAGTGTTTATCAAAATTGTGAGAGATAAATTTCAAACTGATCCATCTTCAGAGTAAAGAGAAAAAAGGCAAAGATGCTACTAGCTAACCCAGGGCATAAATTGTTACCTGACTACCACAGAGGAGGAGGGGGAGGGAAACTGTTCAGGAAATAGAAACTTTTAAAAAAGACTATAATCATAAAAGGAAATAGGTAAAGTCTGTTCACCCCATAATACTCAATCAATGAGGAAACAGGAGGGACTTGAGAGCTAGGAATGAAATGCTTGTGAAACTGCCACTGGAGTGCACCGACTTGTCTTAGTTTCTGGGCTTGGGTGCCCGATTTTGCAAAATCGACTCACTCTCGCCAAAAAAAAAAAAAAAAAAGTGTTAAAGGGCAAAGATGCTACTTTGAGGACTAAGGTGAGTCTTACCCAAACCATAGAATTCCCAACCATCTCATATACATGTGAAACTGGCCAGTGAAAAAAAGAAGACCTGAGAAGAACTGATGTATTTGTATTGTAGTCAAGGTAAAAAAAAAATAATATTAAAAGTACCATGGAGTCCAAACCATAGGCTCTGAGGATCAGACTTTAGCCACCTAGCAGACATAGCAAACTGTCCCTCATCTGATTATTCAGTTATGCTTGTTAGTAATTGCATACATGAGCTCTGGATATCCACAGATAAATGTAAAAACCTTCCCTAAAAGCCGAGACCATAAATTCCAAAAAGGCAAAGTTTCCCCCCCTCCCCAAAAAAGGAGAAAAGCCAAAGAGGATAGAGAGAAACACTGTTGACTGATGATGTATGGAGGGGATTGTAATCAATGTAATGAAACAAGTCATATGAATGGCTGAATGTGAAACTGATGATGTGCCCTGTAAACTTTCACTCAATCCACAATAAAAACCTTAAAAAAAAAAAAAAGTACCATGGACTGTCAGAAGAACAAACAAATTTATGTTAGTAGAAGTACAGCCAGGATGTTAAGATTGTGTCTAAAGTACTTTGAATTTATTGTCAGGAGGTACAATCTCTGAAAAGCATACCATGATGGGTTCAAAGTGAAAAGGAGGGATACCCAACAAGATGGATTGACACATGGCTGCAATAATGCCTCAAATGTAGCAATGATTGTGAGAATGGTGCTGGTTGGGGCAGTGTTTTGTTCTGTTGTGCACCAGGTACCCATGAGCTGTAGGCATCTAGCAAAAATAACAACAGGACTCAAAGAGTTAGCCAATTCCTCCAAAGAGCAAACTAATGTAAGACAATTCAATGTAACTTTGTGTGGTGGGGGCAAAAAATGTTCTAGAACTTACCATTTGCTGTTTTTCCTTTTCTCTGCAACGCATTTCCTTTACTTTCCCTCCTGGGAACCTAGCTTCAAGACTGCTCAGAATGTTTCCTTCTCCCAAAACCCTACCACAATCTACCCAAGTCAGTTGCTTGCCTTCCAAGTGGTCTTGTAAAGACCTAGGTCATCTTTCTCTTAGGCTTTGACCATCCGTATAATTACTAGACCATATTTCTCTCTTCCCAGCTGGACTCTGAGCCCCAGGGGCAGGAGGCTTATACTGTACTCAGATTTCACTCCAGTTTCTCATTTCTGTTACAGCTAAAAGGGAGTGATGCTGAGACACAGCCCAAGTCTGTCTTGTTCCTGAGTGGGAGCATTTGACCACTACAGTACACCACTTCCTAATATGGTACATTTTGTTACATCCAATGTCTGTTCCATAACCCAGGGAAATGAATGGAGTATCTGATCATCTAGTAAGGAAAAGAATTGCAGGAAGTTTCCCAAGTACTACTACTTAAATGTTCCCACACTTGGATTGAGAGTGTAGGATGGGCTGTTAGATTAATCATCCAAACAAGATGGAGCTGAGATCCTCCATGGCAACCTGGGGCTTTTGTACCTAAAATCATAGAGATTCCTGAAGCCTGGAAGCAAGAACTATCTCCCAGCAGTGGCTATGCGCTTTTGCCACACTGATAGATGAGGTTCAGGGTTTTGATAGGTTAAGTCTGTGATAAACATTTATAAAAGTATCTGTTGAATTTTCTGCCCTGCTCTTACATGATTGTATTTCCCAACAGTTCTTCTTTTTATAGCAATTACCTCTGTATTTAGACTTCCCTGAAACATGGACACCAGAGGGTTAAGAATAGTGCCCAACGACTGTTTTAAGATTTGTAAACCACTTTTTATGGACCACTTTATCAAGCTTCATAACTGGTGTTTATTTGAATTTTCTTGAATGGTTTTTATACTTTGTTTGAAAATGTCTATCCACACAGAATGTAATGGAAAAAAAAAAAAAAAAGTCATACAAATAAGTGGTCCTGCTGGCAGGTGTTTTAACAGCTCTAAAGTTATAAAGCCAAGAGCTCATTCTCATATCTTTAAAATGACCAAGTCTCTGTGGGCTCCTATTATTGTTTTCTCAGTTCTATTAATAGACTTCCTTAGCTAGTGCCCTGCAATGTATAGTTCATGGCATGTTTTATGGAAACACTAACACAGACTCTGTTTTAGAAGTTTCTTTTTCTTTCTTCCAGACTTGCCATTACATATTTGATCAGAAGTCATCATAATTTATGTATTTTTTGTACGGCTACTTGTTTTCATTTCTCAAAGTAGGGGATGTCAGTGCAGAGAAAGCTCTATTTGTGAGTTAAAATCCTTTGAAACACAGAACATGTTTGATTCTTGAAAACCATTCCAAAAGTCTGTTTGGTTTCCCTCTTCAAAGTGGTCAAAATGCAAGCTGAAAAGTGTTTCAAATGAAAACCCCACAGCTGTCATCTCCCAAGCTTGATCAACACAGGCAAGAACTGCAAACAACTGGCTCAGTTCTACAGCATCACTGACAATAATTCAGTTCATCCCAATTTCCACTGTTAAAAATTTACTTTTGAACAAGTAATTTATGCACATAGTTAAAATGTCAACAAGCACAAAAGTGCCTACAGAGAAAAAAAAAAATCAATCTTCTACCAGCCTCTTGCCCACCCGCAAGTGCCTTTCCCAATTTCTTGTATATTTTTACAATATTATAAACACTGTCCTGCACATATTGTTGTTGTTGTTATTGTTAAGTGCCATCGAGTCAATTCTGACTCATCAGGACCCTGTATAGGATTTCTGAGAAGTGACTGGTGGGTTTGAACTGCTGACATTGTGGTTAGTCCAATGTTGATCCTATAGCACCACACCAGGATTCTTGGTGCACGTATTGTTGTTGTTAAGTGCCGTCGAGTCGGTTCTGACTCATAGTAACTCTGCATGTGGTTTCTAAAGAGCAGCTGGTGAGCTTGAACCACTGACCTTGTGATTCAAACCAACCCTACAGTTCAGCACGTTAACTCACAGGACGCATATTAAGGGGCTTCAAAAAGGTCACGGAAAAACGGAATGAAAAAGATATGGAATTTTTTCCTGTGAACTTTTTGAAGTGCCCTTGTATGGTTGCCCACTTTATGGGCATTTAATTCTTTGTTTAAAATTGTGGTAAAATTTGCCATTTAAAGCATTTGTAAGTATGCAATTCAGTGACATTAAGTACTTTCATGACGTAGTCATCACCACTATTACCAAAATGTTTTTATCACCCAAACAGGAACTCTGTGCCCATTCAGCAATAATTCCCTTTTTCTCCTTCTCCAGACCCTGGTAATCCTAGTCCACTTTCTGCCTCTATGAATTTGCTTATTCTAGATACCTCAGATAAGTGTTGTTGTTGTTGTTGTTAAGTGCCATCGAGTCGGGTCCGACCCATAGCGACCCTGTACAGGGTTTCCAAGGGTGTAAGTCTTTACGGGAGTAGAAAGCCTCATCTTTCTCCCGCGGAGCGGCTGGTAGTTTCAAACCGCTGACCTTAAGGTTCACAGCCCGATTCGTAACCACTACGCTACCAGAGCTCCTCAGATAAGTGTACTCATACATTATTGGTCCTTTTTTGCCTGGGTTGTTACCCTCCATATAAAACTGTCAAGGGCTCATCCATGAGACAATATCTATCAGATTTCATTCCTTTTCATGGCTGAGTAATATATTACATTTTGTTTATCCATTCATCATATTGATGGCTACTTGAGTTATTTCTACCTTTTGACTTTTGTGAATGATTTGTTTATGAACATTGACATACATGTATCTGAGTCTCTATTTTCAAGTCCTTTGCGTATATATACCTATATGTGAAATGGTTTGTCTCTATACTATGAGAGTAAGTCAAAAATTATCCACAATCTGGCTGTAGAATTAATTTTAATCAATTTTTAGAAAAGACAAGTACATCATTTTTGACATAATCTCCTTGTTTTCGATACAGTTTGTCCATCTGCCAACAAGCTTTGTATTTCCTTATTAAAAAATGGTTTAGGCTGAGCTGCAAGCCACAAATGTCTTCACTTCTTCATCAGGATCACTATGAGTTGGAATTGACTTGATGGCACTTAACGACAACAATAAGAACTACTTACTGAGGACAATTTTGATGTAGTATTCAGTATGTTTCTAGTGGAATAGAAATGGTTGGCTATTTCTGCATTTTTAAGTTCAAAATTATACCCATATGAAATAACCTTGCTTAGAATATTGAACCTGAATCTAATCGAGCCTCTAAATCTAACCCTAATCATAGAAAACATAGGCATTAGTGAATGTACACCATGAAGTAGGAATAAATCAAATTCAGAATATGGGGTTTTCTGCAAACCCAACAACCCAGATTTTCCCCATATAGTTAATACCAAAAATAAAGGGCAGGAAAAGTTTGTTCTGGAATAAGAGATACTTAGGAGAAGTAACAACCAGAGGGGATTGGATTTGGATTCATGTTATCTGTAAACAAACTAACAAGCATACAGACCAGCAACACCTTCTTTGAGATGATTGAGAAAATTTGAACATGGCTTTTTTGAGACATTTTAGATCACTATCAATTTTGTTAAGTGAAATAAAAGCTTTTAAGTAGAGATGCAAACAAGTATTGTTCTTTGAAATGACATGATGATTATAATTTGTGGTAAATACTTTAGAAAAAACAAAATTTGGAGGAGATAAATGAAACACAATTAACAAAACAAAAGATAAATATTGAAGCCAGTGGATGGATATATGGGGATTCATATGCCATTGCTTTTATTTTGGAGTACATGTGAACTTCCCATAATAAAAGTTTTTTTAAGTAAAAGGAATTTTGGATTGTGTGGATCACAGTTTATTAGGGGCAGCTTTTTTGCTAATTCACAAAATAGTTCCGTGTGGGCCTGGCCTCTTCCTCTACTACTCCACTCTTCCCTCCCCAGCAGAATAACACAGTTACTGACCTCAACCTAAATAAGATGATTTATTTGTTTCAGTTATTTGATAAGTACAACAGACCTTAACTCTAAGATCCCACTTGAGGAAGATTATGTGTTTTATGATGTGAAAAGATCATGCCAAAGCTGGAAGAATTTACATTCCCAAGAAAGAGGAGCTAAACTATTCCCAAAGAGATTGAATGTGGAGGGGCAGGCTACTGTGTTAAAATGTATTGCCTGTACCTATTCCGTTTTGTTAAATAAATCTTAAGAGAAGTCTTTTACCAGACTGGCCACTTAAAATTTATTTTTATTTGTGCTTCTTGCCTCTATCCCTTTTACAAGTAAACCTGAGGGTCATTTAAATAAATTTTATGCTGCCACTGAATGTCAAACCCCTAGGAGTCAGTCCTTGGAAATTTCTTAGTAATTTCATAAGAGGCTGTTGGTGGATTTTCTTTCTGGAAAAGTATTTGACAATGTTTACTAAAGCACATCATCTAATACTTTCACTATAGAAATATATTTTTGCTTAATACATGGAAAATTATAAGTAGAAAGCTGTTCTTTGCAGTAGTATTTGTAGTATCTAAAATGGAAACAACATATGAGGGGACTTCAAAAGTTTGTGAAAAATGGAATTCAAAGTTTCCATGAGCCTTTGAAGCTTCCTTATATACATGTTCAATGATAAAATAGTTAAATTCTGTTACATCACAGGGCTGATAGGGATGGACTACTTAGACATTGTTGTTAAGTACTGTGGAGTTGGTTCCGACTCATAGTTACCTTGCACAGGGTTTCTAAGGCTGTAAACCTTTATGGGAGCAGAAGGCCTCATCTTTCTCCTGCAGAACTGTACCTACAATTGGGTTGTTGTTGTTGTTAGGTGCCATTGAGTTGGTACCGACTCATAGCCACCTTATGCACAGCAGAATGAAACACTGCCTGATCCTGGGCCAACCTCACTACTGTTGCCACTCTTGAGTCCATCGATGCTGCCACTTGGCCAATCCATCTCATTGGGGGTCTTTCTCTTTTTCTCTGACCCTCCACCTTACCAAACATGATATCCTTCTCCAGTGACTGGTCCGTTCTGATAATATGTCCGAAGTATGAGAGACGAAGTTTGGCCAGCTTGGCCTCCAAGGAGCACTCTGGCTGCACTTCTTCAAAACAGATCTATTGGGTCTCTTGGCAGCCCTTGGCACTCCAACACCACAACTCGAAAGCATCGATTCTTCTACAGTCTTCCTTATTCACTGTCCAAATTTCACATACATATGAGGTTATTGAAAATACCATGGCTTGGGTCAGGCACACCTTAGTCCTCAAGCTGACACCTTTGCTCTTCAACACTTTAAAAAGGTCTTGAGAATTTTGGGTTTTGGCGATAGCAGTGAAAACCGGGTAGGGAATGCTTTGTTGTGAAGAGACGGGGATCCCACAAAGGAAGTACTCATAGAACAACTCCAGAGCTCCAGATCTACCATAAGATCCAGGATGTCAGTTTTCTGCACTCGCAAGTGAAAACATCATGATAATAACAAAATCTGGAGACAGTACTCCCTCAGCTGCCAAGCCGCACTGGCTGAGTTTAGAAGGCGGGGCTACAGCCAGTCAGGCTCAGAAAACTGGCAGCACTAAATGCAGTGAAGAGACATTTGCAAAAAAAAGAGGTGCCGGAGACAACACATTTCTCCTCTTTTTCCCTGTCCCACCTTCATTGCTCAGCCCCGACAACATCAGGCGAGACAGTTTTCCCACACTACAGAGATAGGTAGTTTGGCTGTGACTTATGACCTCACCCACGGAGACACAGCCATAAAATTTTATCTGGCGGAACCCTTGGCAGCTGTGCACCTTGGAGTCCCTTTCGACTCCAGGTGGCTCTGTGTAGGGTTTCCGGGGCTGTGGATCTGTGTGGGAGTGGAGTGCCTTGCCTTTCTCCCACGGTGCAACTGATGGTTTCAAGCTGCTGAATTTGCTGTTCGAGGTCCAATTCACAGTCGTTGAGCTACCTGAGCTTCCTGCCCAGGACCCATACAAAGCAATCTGTAAAACCTCAACATACAAGGACTCAACCATCCTGAGAATTACGCTATGCACACACAGCTATCTAACTGACCTTCAGAGACAAAAATAGTGGACAATCTCTCTCCTATTAACTGCTCAATATCTACCTGTGGACCTCTACCATAATGACTAGAGGAGGGGCCAGAGAGAGTGGACACCCTTACCCACTACTGGAGGCATCTACCTTGCACACACACTGCCTGTGTAGCTCAGGACAGTTGACCACAGCTTCATTTCTGTTCCAAAGTGGTGGTTTTTGTCTCTGCACTTATATTACTTCTGCTTTTGGTCCTTTTGACCACACATCTTTCCTGGACGTGGGAACTTTTTCTCCCAACATTACCCAAGAAAAGACAGCAATCGTGGTCATATAGCCAAGCTATAAGCATACCCCATAACAGTCTACCACTGATACGAGTCAACAACATCTGTTAAGCATTACATGTGAAAAGTGAAGCCTATCTCCTGATCATATTCACCAGGAGACACCCAGTAAGCTTAAAACAAACAACACACATTCACTTAAGCTTAAAAAAAAACAAACCACATAACTATCAGAAATGATGAATAAAAAATAACAAATGATATCAAAACATGTCCAAAAACAAAAGATGGTAGCTGAGACAAATGAGCTGGAGACATATAAAGGCTTTCTAGAGGAGGAAGAGCAGGTTTCAGATACGCCTGAGAAATAATTCAGAAGAATGATATGGAAACAAACTCAAATGGAGGAAAACAAGGAAGAAGTCAGGAAAGTACTTCAGGAGCAATCAAATAACATTGATACAGCATTGGAAATGATTCAAAACCTGCAAAAATATGTCCAGATGATTAATAATAAGATATCAGAAATGGACAATACACTGAAAGGGGAAAGGAGAAGAACTGAAGAGATGGGAGCCAGAACTAGCAATCTGGAAGACAAATCTCTCAATACTGCCAAGATAGAAGAGCAAGAAGCTAAAAGGATGAAACAATCTGAAGAAAGTCTAAGATTCATGCTGGATAACATGAAGAGAAATAATGTAAGAATTATTGGTATCCCGGAACAAGAAGAATCAGAGAAGTCCACAGAAGAGATAGTTGAAGAGCTTCTGGAATAAAATTTCCCTAACATCTTGAAAGATGACAAGATAAACATTCAAGAAGCCGAACATACCCCAGGAAGGATAGACCCCAAAAGAAAGTCACCAAGACATATAATAATCAAGCTCTCCAAAATCAAAGTCAAAGAGAGAATACTAAAAATGGCCAGGGAGAAGAAAAATGTCACTTATAAAGGCAAGCAAATAAGATTAAGCTCTGACTATTCAGAACAAACCATGCAGGCAAGAAGGCAATGGGTAGACATCTTCAAAGCCCTACAAGAATAAAATTGCCAACCAAGAATCGTCTATCCAGCAAAACTATCAATCAAATATGATGGTGTAATCAAGACATTCCAGGATAAACAGAATCTGAGAGATTTTATCAAAACCAACCCAGCACTTCAAAACATCTTAAAGGGAGTTATGTGGACTGAAAACCAACAAGAACATACAACAAACAGAGATTGACAGGCATGACAACACCCCCTGGAACTCAGTCAACAGACAGCAGAGTCCAGAACAGAACAAGACTACAACAACAAACTCAAAGGAGCTGGGAGGTTAACCGAAGATCAGAATTATATCAATGTCAAAGAAGGGACAAACATAGCAACAGAGACCCAGGTGGTGAGGATGTCAGGTAAATTACAGGATACAATGGATTCTTTTAAAGGGAGAGAAAAGTTAGTAGACTATAAGGTAAT
>NW_006408689.1:4803424-4804740 GCF_000296735.1 Chrysochloris asiatica
CGCAGACAGCAAGGGACCAATGAACAGATACCAAAAGAAAAGAATGTCCACACCTTTATCTCCACAGTTCTGTCAGGCGTCCGTGGCTGCTCTGATCCTTCTCCCGCTTGGTCTCACCCAAGTTGACAACTCTTAGAGCAGCTGAGCATCCCAAACGAGAAAGCAATGGATTTCTTGCTTCTGCTACAAGTTCCCCTACCTGTAAGCCTTCTAACCTTCTAAATATTCCTTTATATTTGGTTCATACTTCTGAGACCAATCCTTGAGCCTGCTTGGTCCTGTATTCTGTGTTGTTGCAGACAGAGCTCTTTATTGCACTTCCACCCGATCTGCCATCTTGTTTGTTCTCCCCTCCATATGCTATCTCTTGAAATGGTTGAACATTAATATATAACTATCTTTTGCTCTATGTACAGGTTGTTCATGAGTGAATTAACAATTAAGTGTTCCAGAATACTCATTCTCTGCAATGTTGCCCATAGCTTGCCATGATCCACAAAGTCAAAAACCTTTGCATAGTCAGTAATAGAGAGGTAAAAACATCTTTCTGGTATTCTCTGCCTTTAGCCAGTATTCATCTGAAATCAGCAATGATATCCCTCAACTATATCCTTGTCTGAATGCGACTTGAGCTTCTGGCAGTTCCCTATCAATGTACTGTTGCAGTTGTTTTTGAATTATCTTTATCAAAATTTTTCTTTTATGTGATACTTTTAGATGATTATCACAATATGTTGGGTGACTTTTTTGGAATGGACACAAATATAGACCTCTTCCAATCAGTTATCCAGGTAGCTGTCTTCCAAATTTCTTAGAATAGATGAGTGATTGCCGCCAGTACCACATAAGTTTGTTGAAAGATTTCAGTTTGTAATCTATCAATTCGTGGAGCCTTGTTTTTTGCCAATGCCTTCAGTGCCCCTTGGATTTCTTCCTTTAGGATCACTCGCTTTTGATTATATGCTACCTCTTGAAATGGTTAAACATCAAATATCTCTTTCCGGTCCAGTGATTCATGGAAAGACAGGGACTGAGATCTGGTGGCCAGGAAGGAGGCTTGCAGAATGTGCTCTTTGGTGGTTTAAATTATTAAATATGCCTGAGCATTTAAGAAAAAAAAAAAAAAGAGCTAAAATGAATAGAGAGAAATACTGTTAACTGATGGTACAAGGAGGGACTTATAGCCATTGTAATGAAGCAAGGTGTATGATTTGTTTAATGCAAACTGATAATCTGCCCTGTAAACTTTCACTCAATTAACAATAAAAACTTAAAAAATAAAAAAGATAAAATTCCCTGAAAAAAAAAAAAAAAAG
>NW_006408689.1:4811400-4816308 GCF_000296735.1 Chrysochloris asiatica
AATTTCCTCAAGGTTCATCCATGTTATGCGGTGGTTTACTGCTTCCTTGCTATTCTTCAAAGTAAACCATTTGTATTTTTAAATTTGTATTCTAAATAAATTTTTTTTTTGACAGCAAATGTTATTTTTATTTAATGTTAAGATCAGAGGAAAGGGAGAAGATAAATCATGCTTTTTGTCAATGGTTTTATTATATTGTTAACTGCTGTCAAGTCAGTCCTGACACATAGTAACACTGTATAATGTTTCCCAGGCGCACCAGGTAGGTTTGAACCAACGGCCTTGCAGTTAGCTGTCCAGTGCGTATCCTACAACACCATACCAGGACTCCAGCTCTATTATGTTTTTGTTGTACCATTGAGTTGGTTTTGACTCATAGCGACCCTGTATAGGGTTTCCAAGGAACAGCTGGTGGGTTTGAACTGTTGACCATGTGGTTTGCAGTCCAGTGCTGATCCTACAGCACCACAGCAGCTTTATTATTCTTATAGATTATTCATTATCTAGGTCCCTGAGTTGTTCTCATTTTGTACTTTTTCATTTGGAAGTCATCCTTACAACTCTTTCTGGTTTTCTAGTTATAACAACTAATCACTAAGGTGACATAGCATGGCAGTAGGAAATTGAAACAGGAGGATGATGTACATAATTACAATGATTTTTTTAATGAATGACTGAGACTATACCATAGGTAGGATCTCATGACATACAACTGATTATACCATATAGGATATAGGCTAAAATTCACACTCCTTAATAAGACTTACAGTATGATCCCAGTTTTGTAGGAATGTGCACACACACTCACACACACTAATATCCCAAATCTTCAAAAGTCTTTATAACCTGTAGGTGCAAATGAAATTACATTCACGGTAATAATCTCAAATTCCATGGACACTTGTACCTACCAATTAAACACAGAGCCCCCTGTAAGTAATGAAGTCAATTGGTAATGAAAAAGTTGAGACAAATTATAAAAAGGAAATTATGT
This sequence comes from Chrysochloris asiatica, assembly GCF_000296735.1. Lineage (NCBI taxonomy): Eukaryota > Metazoa > Chordata > Mammalia > Afrosoricida > Chrysochloridae > Chrysochloris > Chrysochloris asiatica. The sequence goes on from NW_006408689.1 coordinate 4,812,395, forward strand.
AGTTTTTCTTCATTGACTTATAACATAAAACAGTACAGATAACTTTCAAAATGTACTATTTGGAAAAGCTATTAATGTTCGCATCTTTTAAACCTGATGCACCAGACTGCAAAGCCGTTTGAACTGTGAGGTTGGTGGCTCAAGCACACCAGTGCTCCTCGGAAACCCAATACAGGGTCGCTATGGGTCGGAATTGACTCAACGGCACTTGACAACAACAAGTGTGTAAGTGTGTATGTATTCTCTTCCCTACATAGTTTGTGTTCTTTAACCATTCTCTTTGTGGAAGGGAAATTGATGGGCTTAATATATTCTATTTCTGGTGGTCCTAGGAGAGTTAGTGGGCACATGACATCAGAGAATAACCACATTTTAAATCTGGGAAACAACTTTATAATCTCTGTAGTCCTTTGGTCTCGGAGGGTTTCCTGGACTCTCCAAAACCTGACAGTCATCTCATGGCACAACTGGGCCCTTTTGACCTTATTGTTGGACCGTTTTCTTTTCTCCTCACAAAACACTGGTTAATAAGAAATACAAAAGCAACAGCTGAAAATGCCCCCAGCCATTTCTCTCACAGACCTTCAGTCCTTCTTCCTTTCTGTAATCCACAAAGTAGAGAGAATCACATCGAATTTAAACATTTAATGAATGAAAGAAAAGAAATCCAAAAGCACTCCTGACTTTCAACATCTTATCCCTTCTGAAATATTTTAAATAGTGTTTTCAAGAGAAGAATAGGTGAAGATGGGTAAATGAAGAGTTGAATTAAGGTCCTCTTTTACTACTGGGTTGAAGCATTTAATTAGATTGCTGTAGCAATATTCAGAAAAACCTAGAAATCTACAGTGCTTTCTTTGTTGTGCAATGGTTTCTCTTTTGCATTCCTCCTGACCCCCATTGTCTACTCACCACCAATTCATCCCTGGGGGAGGCCTGTCTTAGTGCATTAATGAAATCACTAATGTCTGGCCATATATACCTTAGTACCACTGTTTCTGAATGGCATTTATATTATGCTCTGCCTTCTGTATCTTTCATGAGGGAGTTTTTATGTGTCACTAAAAAATACTGGATAACACTCTTTATTAGCCCCATGATACCCCAGCCCATCAATACTTGTCCAGACCTGATGAGATCATGCTATGGTTCTTAATCAGAGTGAATGAGAACAAGAAATACCTTTATTAAAAAATCAATTAAAAACCAGTTGGCCCAGGTAAACAAAAAGCATCACATCACGAGGGTGTGAAAGAGGACTAATAATGAAATAAAGTGGTGGTGGTGGTAGGGTGCTGCTGAGGTGAAGGCCTAGACATTACTGGTCACTTTTATGCATGTCAGTTTTGTTTTAAATAAAATCCTTTCCTTCGAACACAAAAATGCAGTCACATACCACTCTCATGTGGCCTGAATGATTTTTCTAGGAGCAGGGATGGATTTTTGCAGAACCATCCATACCTGGTTCTCTGTGTAGCCAGTGAGACAGGAAGCCTGACTGATGTAAGATGGGTAATGTGGACCTTGAATTTCTGCTTCAGGAGCAGCTTGGATGATGGGTTAAAGTTTAGATTTCAGGGACCCTTTTCCAGAATCCCTTTTAGCCGAGCTGAGAAGAAATTGGAAATCTGCATTTTTACCAAACATCCCCAAATGGATCTCATCCTAAAAAAGAAAGGTTGAGAACCATTCTTATAAGAGACATGGCTCATGGATTTGACTTCTTACAGAAGAAAATTCACTGAAATCATGGATACTTCGGTTTCCTGATGTATACCTGTTTGTAACTACCCAATCCAATAAGATATGTAATATTTTTCTCCCACTAGAAAGTTCCCTTAAGCCCATTGCAGTTCTGTCTCACCGCCACCGCTTGCCAAGGCAACTACTGATTTGATTTTTATCACCACAGATTAGTTTTGTTTGTTCACGGACTTTGATTAAGTGGAATCATACAATAGATACTCTATTATGTCTTGCTTCTTTTGTCAGGTTTGTGAGAGTTCATGATATAATGTATTTATAGCACTTAGCACAGGCCAGGCCTCAATTAATGTGTGGTGCTGTGGGTTAATCGGCCAGACCGCAAAGCCATTTGAACTACAAGGTCAGTGGTTCAAGCTCACTAGTCGCTCCTTGGAAACCCTACACAGGATCTCTATGAGTGGGAACCAACTCAACGGCACTTAACAACAACAAATGGCACTGTAGGATAAACACTGGACTATTATCCACAGGTTAGTGGTTCAGACACATTAGTCACTCCTCTAAAACCCTATACAGGGTCGCTATGAGTGGAAACCAACTCAATGGCACTTAAAAACAACAACTGTCATCATCGGAGTCCTGGTGTGGCACTGTAGGATACGTACTGGACTACAAACTGCAAGGATGAAGTGCCCTGGAATGCTGACCACAAGATTGGTGGTTTAAACCCACCAGTTGCTCCTTGGAAACCCTATACAGGGTCATAAGAGTAACAACTAAATTAGACAGCACTTAACAACAACACTCATCATCATCAGTATTATTAATACCATTCCATCCTCTGAATATTTTTAATGATGATTTTGGTTTTCCTTAGTATTAAAAAATAATAGGAATACATATGATGACCACACAGCACCACCAGACTTTCTGTAAGGAGTCATACTGGCACAAACAGTTAAGCATTCAACTGCTAGTCCAAATACTGGCAGTTCAAATCTCTGAGAGAAAGATGTAGCAATCTGCTGCTGTCGTGTCACATGGTGTGTGGGGGGGTGGGGAGTGGGGGGGTATCATTATGAATCAGAACTGACTTGACATCATCACCTAGTAGCAAATCTTCCTGCTGGGAGATCCAATTGCTTTATGACAACCCTGAACTTAATGAAATGACTGATTATCCTGATGGCAATATGACTGCTATGTAGACACTGGTCACCTGCCCTCTGACTCTAATTGTAGTAAATTTATCGTGGTTTTCTAGAGAGCTTGGACATGATTGTTACATGAATATTTCTGCTTATGAAGCTCATGAGAAATGGAGCCAGATTCCCTCAAATACAGAAAGAGACCTTTAATAAGAGAATAGTTCTTTATCTATAGTTCACCTTCTAGGAAGCAAGCCATCGGGTCTCTTGTATTACCTTTAATTGTTTTCCATCTATAATTACAACATTTAGAATATAGTCATTAGAAAATGAGAGAGAATAAGACAAGGCACAAATATTATACTTGTGCTCATTTCTGGTTCAAACGGGGTTCTTCAAATGGGAATGTAGATAGCAGAGAAACTAGCATTAGATTTATTTATTTTATTATTATATGTTTATTTTTACCAAGAAGACTTTTCAACCTGAAGTCCCTCCAGAGCAGATTAGAAACTTTTTCCAGGAAAACTAAATCTAGACTGAAAAAATATATGACATTAAGATCTATTTAGTAAATTCCCTTGGTAGAAAGCCCAATATTAGACATGATTCCTTGTGTGGAAAGAATAAGTCATATTAAATAGTGTGCATTTGAAAGAAAAGGAGATAGCCAAAAAGAGAGAGAGAGACAAGGAGGAGGAGAAAGAAGAGAAGGGAGGCAAGAAAAAGAGAAAGAAGAAAGAGGACAAGATGTTTGAGTAAAAGCAACTCCATTTTGCCATGCTGATGGTAACAGAGCAAGGAGGTTCATAATGTTTCATTCCATGGCAGTCCAGGTTTCAGACAATGGCGGAACATAGCGAGACAGAGCAGTGTCACAACCATTTCATACGACCTATTGCAACAAGCCCTCTGAGGCCCTCACAACGTGATTCGCTTATAACTCAATTGGAGAAATTCCTTTGGTTTGCTTTTATTACATAATTTTGGAGGCATACTTATTTTTTAAGGAGCTCTGGTAGCGTAGTGCTTATGAATCAGGCTGTGAACCTCAAGGTC
>NW_006408689.1:4816408-4821531 GCF_000296735.1 Chrysochloris asiatica
TATCAAAGATCAGAAGAGTTGTGGGATAACATCAAGAATATAGTAAAAGAAGAAAGTGAAAGGCTATTAACAAGGCAACAAAGAAGGAAAAAATAGACGTCAGTAGAGATTCTGAAACTTGTTTTTGTGTGTAAAGTAACTAAAGTGAATGGAAGAAATGATGAAGTAAAAAAACTGAACAAAAAATTCCAAAGGACAGCTTGAGAAGACAAAGTTAAGTATTATAATGAAATGTGCAAAGACATGGAGTTAGAAAACCAAAAGAAAATAATATGCCCTGTATTTCTCAAGCTGAATGGATTGAATAAAAATATTCAAACCTTGACTTGCAAGATTGAAGGATTCTATGAGCAAAATTTTGATGTAGAAAGTATCGAAAGATGATGGAAGGAATTGACAGAGTCAGCATACCAAAAAGAAAGGTCAATGTTCAACTATTTCAAGAGGTTGAACCAACAATGAATGGTACTGAAGTAAGAAGTCCAAGCTGCACTGAAGGCATTGGTAAAAACCAAGGATCTGGGAATTTACGGAATACAAATGGAAATCTTTGAACAAACTGATGTAGCACTGGAGGTGCTCATTCACTTATATCAAGAAATTTGGAAGAAAACTACCTATCTAACAGATTGGAAGAGATCCCTATTTGTGCCCATTCCAAAGAGAGGTGACCAAATGAGATATAGAAATAATCTAATAATATGATTAATATCACATGCAAATAAAACTTTGGTGACGTTAATTAAAAAATGGTTGCAATAGTACATCAACAAGTAACTTTCAGAAATTCAAGCCAGATTCAGAAGAGGGTATGAAACCACGGTATCATTGCCGATGTCCGATGGATCTTGGCTGAAAGCAAAGAATATCAGAAAGATGCTTACCTGTGTTTTATTGACTATGCAAAGGCTTTAGACTGTGTGGGTCATGACAAGCTATGGACAATATTGTGAAGAATGCATGTTCCAGAACACTTGATCAGGCTCTTGAGGAACCTGTGCATAGGCCAAAAGGCAGTCATCAGAACAAAACAAGAGGATACTGAATGAGCCAAAATCAGGAAAAGTGTGTGCCAGGGTTGTATTCTTTCACGGTATTTTTTCAGTCTGTATGCAGAGCAAATAATCTGAGAATCTGGATTATATGGTACCAGGAATGGAGGAAGACACATTAATAACCTGCAATATGCAGATGACATAACCTTACTTGCTAGAAGTGAAGAGGACATACTTAGTGATGAAGATCAAAGACTACAGTTTTCAGTACGGAATTGCACCTCAGTATAAAGAAAACAAAATCCTTACAACTGGATCAATAAATAATATCACAATAAATGGAGAAAAGATTGAAGTTGTCAAATACTTTGTTTTGCTTGAATCCACAATCTTTGAAGTGTTGTAGAGCAAAAGATACCAGTTTGAAGACTAAGATGCACTTGGCTTAATCCATGGTATTTTCAATAGCTTTGTCTACATGTGAAAATTGAACAATGAATAAGGAAGACTGTAGAAGAATTGATGCATTTGAGTTATGGTGGTGGAGAAGAATATTGAAAGTACCATAGACTGCCAGTAGAACAAACAAATCTGTCTTAGAAGAAGTGCAGCTATAATGCTCTTTAGAAACCAGGATGGTGAGATTTGATCTCTTATACTTCCAACATGTTGTCAGGAGGGACCAGACCCTGGAGAAAAAGACATCATACTTGGTAAAGTGGAGGGTTAGCAAAAAAGCAGAAGACCCCCAATGAGATCGATTGGTACTGTGTCAACAACAATGGGCTAAAACGTAACAACAATAGTGAAGATGGCACAGGACCAGACAGTGATTCATTCTGAGTCAGAATGGACTATGAGTCAGAATGTCACTATGAGTCAGAACTGACTCCGTGGCATTTAACAATAACAACAAATTTGGAGAGAATTGTTTGTTAAAGCCACTCACTGTGATATTTCTATTTTAACAGTACTATTGTTGTTGTTATGTGCTGTGGCACTAGATAACTAAAACACTGACCTTGGACCATACAAACATGGTGTTTTCTCCACCTGGAAATCTCAGCTCTTTTTGTCACCTAGGTGGCACCAACATATCCTTCAGTTCTCTGCTGAAATGCCATTTCCTTGGAATGGCCAAGCTTATCCTTGCAGATGACATGAGGCCCAATTTAAGTCTCATATACCTGCTGTATTTCTCCTGTGTGGTATTTATAACAATAGAAGTGAATTGATTATTAACCACTCTGTCCCCAGGACTGAGCACAGTCTAGTTACTAAAAATATCATTGAATAAATGTATAGATTAATGAATATTAAACTAAGCTTACAGTTTGTTTGGCTACGGTTGACAATGACCACAGAAATTTTAAAGTTGAAAGAGATTTGTAGTACAATTATGCCAAGCTACTTGTCTTATTGATGAAGATTCAGTGAGAAGAAATGACTTGTCCAGAGTCACTGAGCTACTACCATCAGTAGGACCCACTTCTGGTCCTGAAGATACACTCTCACATTCTGTCCACTCATATCTGTGGTACTTGAATAAGATCCTGGAGGAAAAGAATTCCTTGAGAGAAACTTCTGAGTTGCTAATAACTGACTAGGAAAGGAAAATAATGTAGGCAGCATTAGTATTTAACTGATGGATTTAGTGTTAGCTTGGTAAGATTCCAGCATGTCTCTAGTTTGACACTAGTTTTCAGGGTAAAGTTAAAGACGTCCAGAGCTAGATCATTGATGTGTTGGATAGCAGTGTCCCCTGGGTCTCTCCCTCAAAATCTCAGTTCAGTTTGTCACAGTGGGTCTGGTTGGCTCCAGAAAGGCTCATAGTCAGAAAGAATAACAGGGGCGTACAGTTCAGACCTGAGACCTGTTGGCACCAGAGTGTGGGAAAAGCTCTCACAAAGCCTGCCCACAGCCAGGCTGGTCCAGACCAAGGTTATTAATCTTTCATGTCCAAACACACTCAAATATCAGAGTTTTTGAAAGGAAAAATAAAGGGGGATGGCAGGGAGGCAGTGTGGTAGAGTAGAAAGAACTCAGAAGGTGATTTGGGAGCCTGGTCTCAAGTTCTTGAGATAAAATAGAAAGGGTTGGACATTGTGATCTCCAAGTTGTTTATAGCCTTCTGCTTGGGTTTGAGAATTCTGAATTCTGTTCAAATCTGGAAGACCTGAAGGCATTTTCAGACAATAGGGACAGTGTTTACAGAGTTTGACTGTCCAGTCTTGGCTTTATCATATGCTAGCTAAATGTTCTTCTCTTTGTACTTCAATCTTTGCAATTGTAAAATGGGCTTCACAGGGATAATTTGAATATTAAAAGGAAAAATCTATTACCGTACCCACCATCTATCTGTCCATTTGTTGTACTATGGTGGCTTGTGTGTTGCTAGGACACTGGAAGTTATGCTGCTCATATGCAAATACCAGCAGAGTTACCCATGGTGGATAAGGTTCAGAGGAGCTTCCAGACTAAGACAAATTAGGAAGAAAGGTCTGAGAATCTAATTCTGAAAACTAGCCAATGAAAATCTTATGGATTATAACACATTTCCCAAATCACTTGCATTGGATATGTCATCAGGATGGATCAATCACTGGAGGAAGATCACATGTTTGGAGAAATAGAGGGCCATTGAGGGTGAGGGAGACCCTTGGTGAGATGGATTGGCATAATAGCTTCAACAATGATTCAAATATGCAGGCAATTGTGAGGATGATGCAAGATCAGGCAATGGTTCCCTCTGCTGTGCATAAAATCAGCATGAGCCAGAGTCTACTCAATGACAACTATCTATTTACCTATCTATTGAAGTGACTAGTCATAATAAGGGCTTAGTAAGCATTAGTTTTTATATATTATCATTTACCACTGGAAAAACATACTCGGAAAAGAGTGGTGATAGATACACCACAGAGAATCAAAGGCTTGTGGTCACTTACATATGATTCATTTAAAATGCATCAAATGGATTGGTGCTCAGGATATAGTAAATACATGAGGAGGTTCCAAAACTGTACATACACGTTGATGTCATTTTTACAAAATTCAACACCAGTGTAGTAAGTGTATAGGTAAGGAACAGGAAAGATGCATAAAAAAAGATGTTTGCAGCAATTATCTCTGGGAGGGTGGGATTATGTATGATTTATATTCTCTATTAAATTTATCGTTTGATGTTTGTGTTTTCTAGGCACTCCGGTAGGGTAGTGGTTAAGTGTTGAATTGGTAGCTTCAAGGTCACCAGTTCGAATCTACCAATTGCTCCATGGGAGAAAGCTGAAGCTTTCTGCTCCTGTATAGATTTTACAGCCTCAGAAACCCTATACCGGGTCACTATGAGTCAGACCTCATTAACAATCTGCAATATGCAGATGATACAATTTTACTTGCTGAAAGTGAAGAGGACTTAAAATACTTACTGATGAAAATCAAAACCCACAGCTCTTGGTATTGGTTACACTTCATTATATATTAAAAAAAAAAAAAAAATCCTCACCACTGGACCAATAAGTAGCATCAAGATAAATGGAGAAAAAATTGAAGTTGTCAAAGACTTCTTTATGCTCGGATCAACCATCAACATTTATGGAAGCAGCATTCAAGAAATCAAATGATGTATTGCATTAGGGAAATTGCTCACAAGACTTCTTTAAACTCTTCTTTAAAAAGGACTAAGGTGAATCTGACTCACAATTAGTATTTTCAATAGCTTGACATGCATGTGAAAGTTAGACAATAAGGAATACCATAGAAGAATTGATGTAGCTGAGTTATGATGCTGGAGGAGAATATTAAAAGTACCATGGACTGCCAAAATAACAAATCAATCTGTGTTGCACGAAGTACAGCCAGAATGCTCTTTGGAAGCCAGGATGGCCATACTTTGTCTCTCATACTTTGGATATGCTTGGTAAAGTAGAGAGTCAGCGATAAAAAGGAAGATCCCCAATAAGATGGCTTGGCACAGTGGCAGCAGCAATGGGCTCAAGCATAGCAATGATTGTGACATTGGCGCAGGATTTGGAAGTGTTTCATTCTGTTTGCATAATGTCTCTGTGAATGGGCACCTAACAACAACAACATGAGTCAGAACTGATACGATGGCATAATACCACTACA
>NW_006408689.1:4829398-4837631 GCF_000296735.1 Chrysochloris asiatica
GGTTCCGACTCATAGTGACCCTGTACAGGGTTTCCGAGGCTATAAATCTTTATGGGAGCAGGAATCCTCATCTTTCTCCTGCAGTGCAGCTGGTAGTTTCGAACTGCTGACCTTGAGGTTTGCAGCCTGATTCATAACCACTATGCTAACAGAGCTCCTTCAATACATATTTATCCAGTGCTAATTTGTAGAATAGTGAACTGGACCGCAAGGTCGGTTTGAACCTCAAGGTTGGCAGTTCAAACCTACCAGCTGCTCTTCGGAAACCCTATAAAGGGTCGCTCTGAGTTGGAACCAACTTGACGGCACTTAACAACAGCAACAACAATTTTGTGCCAGGTGCTGTGCCAAGCTTCAAACACATTAAAAAAATAGAATCCAATTTTATATGGAATGATAGGTCAGCTTATCCCTTGAGAATTTTACTTTGGCTATATATTTTTAATTCATAGGGTTATTTATTTCAAATAGAAAAGTAAAGCAATAGCATTTGATGGGTGGCATTCTAACATCGCCCTCAGCACATTGTGCTGTGTGCGTTTTATTCGTTTCGGCCCTCTATGATTTGGTCTCCTTGAAGGTAAGGCTGGGTCTTGAATCTTTGTCTCCCCATGGCTTAGTTCAGAGTCTGGGACACAGAAATGATTCAAAAATTCTTCAATAAATGAATGGATAAGAACAGAGGAGCTTTTCAAATTTGCCTCATTAAATAAAGGATTAGAGAAATAAACATTTAGTGGAAGAAGTAAACATTTAGATGATTCTTTATTAAGAATCATCTGGAGACTTAGTATTAAATGCTCATTCCCAGGAAATCCTAATTAAGTCTGGGGTGGGTCTCAGAAATACTATTGTTTAACAATATCTCCAGGTGAGTCTTATTATCAGGCATTTGGGAAACTCCTTAAGGTAAGAGACAAGATAAATGGGGAAATAAGGAATGGTATTTCACCTGGAGCCTTATTTGTATGGACAATAAGCATTGGCATCTAAAACACACTTTAAACAATTAAGCTAATGTTAGTATTTATTCATGTAAATAGAACTCTGTTTCAGATGTTCAGTGGTAGCACCTCACTAAATGATTTTGACTACCCCAGTGCATTGTTTGCCTGAAGCCCGACCTTCTGAATTTGCCAGATCCTAGCAGCCCCATTGCTACTGCTTCCATTTCCCTGTTCCAATTCCTGATGTAAATGAGGGCCATTCAGACGTTGTCTGAAAGGCAAATTTACTGCCCATTGATTTTCACAAATCCTCTGGGTCCTGTGAAATTCTCTTAAATGAGTATCAGATACAGGAACAAAACTGGGAAATTGAATGGAAAACACCATAGCTCAGACTGAAACAGGGATGTTCATCTATTCTGCTGAAAAACACAGGCCCAGTGTGATCTGCTTAAGCCCAGGCCAACTCTTGGTAAACACATATTTTAACGAAAAGCCTCAGACATGCCCCAATTATTGTATAGATGTCCAGGTTAGAGCAGGACAAATGGGGCAGTGACTCTAATTGGCTCCTTGGACAAATTCAAATTTTGAATAAACCAGAGGAAGGGTGAGATGGTTGTAACACAGTTAAGTGGTAACTTCCTGAAAAAGCATGACTTAATTCCATCCTAAAACAATATAATTCCTCCTGGAACCAGTCACGTAGTGCCACTTGGAAACTTCTGAAGCCACAGTGATAAGCAATAAGGCTTTTGTTCATGAGCAGCTGGCAAGAGGAGTTAAGACATCTTCCCTCCATCCTCAGATCAAATGTAATAGGTGTTAATGCAAAATTGCCTGTTTGCGTCTTAGTGTGATTGAGCACATTGTGTATCTATGATATGTAGTGTCTCCTCTGCTAGGTGCTGGAAATAAAGAGATAAATGAGTCACGGTCTCTGACCACACAGGGTTTGTAATCTGATAGATAAATAACATCATAAGGGAAGAATGCATTAAATCCCCACTCATGATATAGACCAGTTCTTCTCAAACTTTAATGTGCTTATGAATCTGGGGATCTTGTTATAATGCAGATTCTGATATAGTCATCCTGAGCCAGGCCCCAAGATTCTGCATTTCTAACAAGCTCCCAGGTGATGTGGATCTGAAGTCCACACTCCAAATAACAAGGCTCTGGACATCTATGTGCAGATGTTAGGTGGGCAACTATGTATATGCATCTGAAGTGGCAGGACAGACATGTAGGCCAGAGATATAAGTTGAAGGGTTACAGACATGGATGGAATTTAAAGCTACAAGGCTGGCTGGAGTCACCAAGAGAGCAAGTGTGGAGAGTGAAGACAAGACCTAGGAGTTCATGCAGGCAAATTTGGTTGGACAAAAGGCTTCTTTTGAAAGTTATGAAAAATAATTAGGAGATCCAGATGGAGTCATGTTGTAAAGGGATTCAAATGACACTGTGGACTTGAAGAAACAATTTTTGTTCTTGATGATGTAGTGGGAACCTAGTAATTCATAGAGCAAGATGACATCAGTCTCATAACCAAGGGCTTATACAAATAGAGTCATATAAAACAAGGACTCTGATAGTTCCACAGAATATTCAAGAAAGCAATTCTGAGTGACTTTCTCAATGCTGCAAGCAAGTCATTCTTGTAACTGAGGACTGACCATAAATATGACACATCTCTGTTTGGTAATTGCTTTATTTCAGATTAAGACTAGCAATTTTCTTGTCACAGACAGGCCTGCAGTAGAAAGGGAGTGGGGAAATTTGGACAGCTCATGCAGTTTTTGCAATTAGAAAAGCCATCTATGGTTATTTTCTTTTAAATTATCATGGCAGATTCAGCATTAGCACCAAATTTGTTTTCTCTTGTGGTCTTTTTGGTTTGATACTCTTTAGAGTTCAAAACTTCATTAACCCTGCTAAGTACAGACCTGTTATGTCTTGTTATTCCCTTCTAAACTGGGTTGACTTTATTGTGAGAGTATTGGGGGAAGTGGGTGAGAAAGTTGGAAAAATTGGATGTTGGTAATGGCTGCCTAGGCTTTACTAATTCCATCCAATGTAGTCCCTCAAAGAAAAGATTGCATTTAATACTGTACAGCCAACTAGTCTCCATGCATTTATAATTTTGTAGTATGTTAACATACATGTATTAATCCTTCCTTCCCAAGGGCACCTACCATAAGGATAGGTAGCTCCTGATTATGTGATAAACACGACTATCTTTTTTCATTTATTGAGGAAAGCATTCATAATTGCTTCCTCACCTTTTTTTTCTGCTCTATTGTTTCTCAAAATCAGCTTTGGTGGTAGTAGAATGAACTAGGAGAGGAGACTATAGGGAACTTCACCTTTATCTATGAAGTCCTGGTGTGGTGCCGGCAGTTCAAGCTCACCAGTCACCCCTCAGAAACCCTATACAGGGCTGCTATGGGTCAGAACCAACTTGATGGTACATAAATACAAAACAACAACTATCTTTATCTATAAAGTTGTATTTTATTTGCATATTAAAATCAGATGCGCTAAACAACAAAATGGTAACATTTGTTCATTCTGAGTGGTGACCATTCTTGTGTTTGTTTTATTTGCCCCCTTACATGAGGCTTTCTGCTCCCGTAAAGATTTACACCCTCGGAAACCCTGTACAGGGTCACTATGGGTCAGAACCGACTCGACAGCACTTAACAACAACAACACATTTCTTACATTTAAAATATTTTGACTTCTTAAAAATTAAAAATAAGGTTTGCTGAGCGCTCAGAATAAGCAAACCTCGAGACAAGAAGTCATTTCCCTGTGACCTGTGTTTTCTTGCCTCCACTTGCCTTGAATCAGTAAAGACTTCAAGAGATTTTAAAAGCAGTGATGAACCCTTATCTCTTAAATTGAACAGTTTTAAACTTAAAAGTGTAACAATTTGGCTATTGTTAAGTACCATTCAAATGGTTCTGACTCATAGTGACCCTGTATAGAAGCGGCTGGCAGACTGGAATTGTCTGTCTACCTTGTGGTTAGCAGTCTAGTGCTTATCCTACAGAGTCACACCACTTTTTTTTTTTTTTTTCTGTTTGCATCCAGCGAAATTGACTGTTTTTTGATGTCTATTGACAAATGCAGAGTCTAACCACCATCAGAGTCAAGATACAAAACACTTCCATTATTCTTTGCAGTCAATCCCTCTTTCCACCCCAACCATTGCTAAACATTTGTTCGTGCCTATCATTATAATTTTGTCTTCCCCAGCATATTACTGTATTTGATGTACATGTATTTATTATTGTATATATCTTTACATATATGTTTTTTAAAAATCTTCAGGTGATTCTAATCTTAAGAGGGTTTGATAAGGAAAATATATTCTTTGCCCTAACCCCCAAGTCCCCTACTCACCCCTCCCCATCCCACAATAAACCCAACCAGTTGCAATTAAGTCAATTCCAACTCATAGGAACTCTATAGGATAGAATACATCTGCCCCATAGAGTTTCTAAATGTATTGCTAACTGCAAGGTCGGCAGTTCGAACCCAACAGCTGGTCCTTGGAAGCCCTATACAGGATCACTGTGAATCGGCACTGACTCCACAATGTTTAACAACAACAACAATATCTTTATGGAAGCAGATTGCCTCATTTTTCTCATGAGGAGCGATGATAAATTTGGTTATCAGCCAAGCACTTAACCCACTATGCCACCAGGAATCCTTTTCCCAAACCAGCTAGGAGTAAACACTAATGGTAATACAGCTTCTTATCATAGAGTTCCCACTTAGTTTTTCTGGCCCCCAAAAATCAACTCCAAGTTCTCAGCAGTTTACTTTGAATTTTCTGATCTTTTTGTGTGAGTGGATGTCACATGGTTCTTTGTTAGAGAACTAATTGCAGCTTATTTTCGGCCATTAGAACCTAACTTGATATTTCTGTCAACATCCTTGGGCAGGGTGCGGAATGAACCAATACCAAATTTATTTCACTCTGAAGGACTAAGCAGCATTTCCTTTCCGGTTTCTATTTTGTGTCTGAGCCCCCAGTAAGCTGATTTGACATGAAGGTGACAGGGTTTCTTTTCTTCTACTGTTCCATTTAATTATTTTTAGCAGAGACATAAAGAAGTTTTAAAATTGCTTTCAGCACCTTCTTTTCAAATTCTACATTCCACATTTAAGCTCAAACTTAAATGTAATGAGGCTGTTATCAACACCTGACAAGAAAAGGGCATAATGATGAATATATTCAAACACCCTCTTGACAAGACTGCTTATACTTTCCTTATGAAAGCACATAAGGATTATTTCCATCTACTTTGTATGCGTATCATTTTCATAATCTACCTTGGTGCCTTAGCAATGCTTGAAGTGTCTGAGAAAAATGGCTTCATGCTGCAGACACTGCAGGAAGAAAATGAAATGAGGAGTTGAAACAAGTCCACCTTTGTGTTGGCTTTGAGAAGAAACTTTCATCCTAGGCAATTATAACGTACATTTCTACATGGGAAATATATACATTCTATCAGTGGATTTCAGGAATTAAGGTGATTATTTTCTTTAATAATTTAAAGACAGTTTTATAACAAACATCAGAAAAATAAAAACAGATTCAGTGACTAGAGACCATACGAGATAGGTACCAACTAAGATAGGCAGACAGACAGATATGACTTCCTATGAATCTTCCATCATTTTAGCATGCATTCTTTTTTTTAAAGTTTTTGTTGTGAATTATTTGATAGTTTACATGGGAGAACATTAGCTTTACATTCATCCTATCGTATTTCATTGTAGTGATTACAATCCCCTAGATGCATCATCAAACAACCAAAGGGTATACACACAGCACACAGCCCCTCTCCCTCCCTGAGTCCAGAGTCCCTAGCCACTCCATCTTGCCACGTCATCCACTCTGCCTCCATCTCTGGCATCACTGCTTTTCTGGTAAGGATCCCACACTCTGCTCTTCTCATAAGATGGTCCCAGGGACCTCCCCTCCTGGACTGCAAAATCAGCCACTCCCCTCCTTTTGTTATAAAATGTCTACCTTTACCTTTACAACACTCACAGTCATTCCTGATAGCAATTATTCACTATTGTACCAGAAGAGTACTATCTCCATCTCCTTTCATCAGTCCTGTCCAGACAGATTTGAAACTACTCTGGAGATTCTACCTTCCCCCACATCCTCTAGAACTAGGCTTGTAAGCTTGTAAGCCAGTCACTTCTTGCCTTTGTAGTCCCCCACCCACCCACATTTTGGGCAGCCAATGTCTAACTTGTCCATCCCTGTCAACCCTGTGTACCGAAGGAGTGGGAATGATCCTCACTGTGAAGATTTGTCCCCTCTTTTGAGATACTATATCCATAAGTATAGATCAAGTTCATCAAATTGTAGCAGATTACTTTTTTTCCTCTTCTTTCTTCTTCTAGTCGAGTTCTGATAATTCAGTCATTGAAGCCAGGTCAAATAGGTACTATCTGCAAGTATGGGTGTTCTTCTGCATCTCCCATCATTTCATATTAGCTGGATGACTCACTCTCTGCTCTAGTCCTCTGTGGCCATGTCCCTGGAGTCTCCAGGAGTTCCCAGGTTTTGCCATACTACTGGTCAACCAGGTTTCAACCCGGTTTCACAGGAGTCTATTGAATGTGATCAGACTTAGCTCACAACTTCATTGCCGTTTTCCCCTACTTCCCCTTATCGGTTACCAACGTGGTCACCAGACAGACCACATGGCTGCTTGTCTATTCCCCTTGAGTCTTAGTCTTGGAAGGGGGTTTGCCCTGAGGAGACCTGACCACTTGCCTTGATGACTTGCTGGCGAACAACTTGCTTGTTCTTGTACTAGTCAGTGAGACTGCAATTATTGTTTTTAAAAATTTTTTTCTGCCAGTCTTTCTTTCAAGAAGTATCTTCTATTCTTCTAGCTATTCCAGGCTTGTCTGCTTGTCCTTTCAAGTGGAAATTTCCCACCTCAGAAGATTCTGGATGGGGTTCAGGAGTCCACCTATGGTCTTAAAGAATGCATTCTTTTAAAGTACTTAATGTTCATATTTCCACCATTGGTCTGCTAGTTTGTCTTATGGTGTGTTGCTGTGACACTGGAAGCTATGTTACTGGTTTGTAAAAAAATATCATCAGGGTCACCCATGGTGGACAGGCTTCAGTGGAGACTCCACACTAAAACAGATTAAAAAGGAGGGGAAGACCACTTCTGAATAGTTAGTCACTGAAAACTTTATGAATAGCAACAGACCATTGTTAGATACAGTGCCAGAAGATGAACCTCTCAGGTTGGAAGATACACAAAATGTGACTGGGGAAGAGCTGCCTCCTCAAAGTAGATTTGACTTTAATGACATGGATGGAGTTAAGCTTCAAGGACTTTCATTTGCTGATGGGGCACCACTCAAAATGAAAACAAACAACTGCAAATATCCAATAATAATTGGAATGTGCACTGTATAAAATATGAATCTAGGAAAATTGGAAGTCTTCAAAAAATGAAATGGAATGCATATTGATAACCTACGTATCAGTGAGCAGAAATAGGCTGGTACTGACCATATTGAATTAGACAATCATATGGTTTTACTATGCCAGGAATGACAAATTGAAGAGGAATGACATTGCATTCATTATCAAAAAGAGCATTTCAAAATATATCTTGAAGTACAATGCTGTCTGATATAGGATAATAATCCTATGCCCTACAAGGAAGACCAGTTAATACCACTATTATTAAAATTTAGCACACTAACCACTAATGCCCATGATGATAACAATGAAGAATTCAACCAACTTGATGAAAAGCAAGGTTTCAGGAATCAACGGAATACAAACTGAAATACTTCACTCACTCATTTATGCCATGAAATTCGAAAGATAACTTTCTGGCCATCTGATTAGAAGAGATCCATATTTGTACCCATTCCAAAGAGAGTTGACACAACAAAATATGGAAATCATTGAACAATGGCATTATTGCATGAAGGTAAAATCTGCTGAAGATAACTAAAAAATATTCACAGCAGTAACTTGACAGGGAGTTGCTATATATTCAATTGGGATTCAGAAGAGGACTTGAAAAGAGGAATGTCATTGATGATATCAGATAGAACTTGGCTGAAGGCAGAGAATACCAGAAGAATGTTTATTTGTGCTTTAGTGACTATGCAAAGGCACTCAACTGTGTGACAAACTATGGATAATATTGTGAAGAATGAGCATTCCAGAACATTTGATTGTGTTTATGAGGAACCTGTACATAGACCAAGAG
>NW_006408689.1:4838201-4842103 GCF_000296735.1 Chrysochloris asiatica
CAGTATGAATTACACCTCAGTTTAAAGAAAATGAAAATTTTCATAACTAGACCAAAAGGTAACATCATGACAAATGGAGGAAAGATTGAAATTGTCAAAGACTTCACTTTGCTTGGATCCCAAATCAAAGCTCATGGAAGCAGTCAGGAAACCAAATGACATATTACATTAGGCAAATCTGCTATAAAGGACCTCTTCCAAATATACAAAAGCAAACATGTCAGTTTGAGGACTGAAGTGTGCCTGACCCAAGCCATGGTATTTTCAATTGCCTCATATGCAAGTGAACGCTGGACAATGAGTAAGGAAGATGGTAGGAGCATCAGTGCATTTGAATTATGGTATTGTTGAAGAATATTGAAAGTACTATGGATTGCCAGAAGAATAAATAAAGTTATCTTGGAAGAAGTACAGCCAGAATGCTCCTTAAAGGTGAGAATGGCATGACTTCATCTCGTATACTTTGCACATGTTGTCAGGAGGCACCATTCTCTGGAGCAGGACATCATGCTCAGTAAATTAGAGGGTCAGAGGAAAAGGGAAAGATATCCAAGATGTGGAATGACATGGTTGCAGCAACAATGGGCTCAGACATAAAAACAATTGTGAGATAGTGCATGACGGGGCAGTGTTTTTTTCTATTGCACATAGGGTCACTATCCTCAGACTGGACGGTGCTTAACAAACACATGTGTTCATATTCACATGGTTATAATTTGCTATAATGCTTTTATAAAATCAAATAAATGGAAACAAATTTTCTGTCATAGGAACAAACTTAACACATATGTACAGACATTAATTTTGCAGCATGGAATGCCAAATACAATAAAGAGCTGTGTTGTCTGTCATGTTTTAATTAAATATGTATAACTTTACACTATTTCCAACCTTCTGTATGAGAACTGTATTTGCATATATTCTTTAAAGCAAGAAGTTGTTGAGTATATTTGTAAAACTGCAGTCAAAACTATCTTCTCCTTATCTACATTTCCATTATAACATTTAAGACACTCATAATTTATGCATATGGTCTTCTTGAATATATAAGCAAATATACTTCTGCAAAGAAAAGACAAATATTTATGTACAAATAAATAGTGTTTCAGCAAACAGGCACTCAGACATAAGGGCAAATGTTTTATGACTTGATGCTTAGCCTCGATAAAACATGCTCACTAGGCAGCATTTTCTTTGGGGATAAGTCATAACTTTGCCATGGAGAGCTATTAGGGGACCATTTACTGACATGGAACTGAACCTATAATTCCCACCGAGAAATGTTATTTTAAAAGGATGGCTGATATAGGGGATTTTCGGGAAACTCTCCCCAGGGGACCTGGAGAACTTCAGACATTTTCCTTATTGGAATAGTATTCTGTTGCCACCAGTGCATCACATCACTTTTCCCTTGTAAGATGCCTGCATTACAACCCTGAATATGGCTTTTGAAGAGCAACTGGTGGGTTTGAAGGCCAACCTTGTGGTTCAAAGTCCAGTGCTGATCCTGCAGCACCACACCAGGGGTTCCTTGGGAATTGACCTATTTATTTTTAAATCTTAAATATAAAAGATAAATTCCTCTTGGATTTTGCCTGTGGGTTGAACCCAAGTTCCACTTTTTGATGATTGTTTGTGTGTTGTATTTATTCCAGTGTCTTCATGTAAGGAGTCCTAATGGTACTATGGGTTAGACTCAGGGCTGCCGACTGAAAGGTCAGTGGTTCAAATCCTTCAGCTTCTTCGAAGGAGAAAGATGAGGCTGTCTCCTCCTGTAAAGATTTACAGTCTCAGAGACCCTATTTAGAGTTGCTTTGAGTCTGAACAGACTCAATAGTAGAGATTTTTGTTTACTGTGTTTTTGTGAGTTTTAGCAGGAGGTTGGAAGAGACTCAACCGACCAAATGCTACTCTAAATGAGAGGCATGGTGCAATATTAAATTTGTTACAATCTGAACTGACTGAATATTAAGTATGAATTGCTGACTACTATAGAGAAGATAATTTCTAAAATACATACTGAATTCATTTTCAAAACTTTGAAAGAGAATGACTTTTCTTCTTCAGGGAACTTTTACTATTTAAACAAAACAACACTCTGCATAAGCATTAGGCTATGCACCAAAATAAAGTTTTGGGTATTTTCTTTTCCTTCTTTATTTTTATTTTATTTTTTTGGCAGGCAGGAAATCATTTTAATGCAGTCACTTGTTGGACCTAGGGGTAAAATTATGTTTCATAGCTCCCTTATTCCCAGGCTATGGTAAAAAAAAGAGATTGATGTCTGAAATTTCAACTGTATTTGTCTTACAAATTTGTTTGATTCTCTTGGGAATAATTGTCTCATATCATTTGGAGGTTAGTAATTCCTTAGGAATGACCTCTCTATTATAATTACAGTAGGGATACTTATAGGCAGCTAGGAAAAGTGAAAGTTAGTGAATTTTGTTTCTGGCATTACTATTTTATTAAGCTGTTGCTCTTTGAAACAAAGAGCTGTTGCTCTTTGAAAATGGAGTCATAGAGCTCAATGGTGACTTTTTTCCCTTTCATTTTCTGAGGGCAGATCATGTAGAATACACAGTAAAATAACAATATTCTATTAGAATATTGTCAGTACACAATGCCAATTAGATGTACACTACATAAACGGTATGTTTAATGGTTGTTGAAAGGGTTTTCCAATGACGTCTTGTTTGCCAATGTGCTACCAATAGTTTAGTTAGACTCAGATATAGATTCAAGACTTCAGTGGAAAAGAAAGACAAAGGAATAAAAGAAGAGGAAGATTAAGAGAAAAGAGAAAATAATTTTGAGCTTATAAATGGTGAATTCAAAAAGTCACAGCACTTTAATAATCCCTCAAATTTGTATTGAGGCGGTGGTAGTTGGTGGTTATGTGCTGTGGATTTGGTTCCAACTCATAGCTACCTTGCATAGGGTTTCCGAGGCTGTAAATCTTGATGGGAGCAGAAAGTCTCATCTTTCTCTCATGGAATCACTGGTAGTTTCGAACTGCTGATTGTGAGATTAGCAGCCCAACTCATAAGCACTATGCTACCAGAGCTCTTTTTTTCTTGTGGTAAGTATACATAACAAAATATTTGCCAGCTTAACCAATTACAAAACTTTTTAATTGTGACTTGAGTAAAGGTTTACAGAATAGATCATCAGTTTTACATTAAACAAATAATATTCATTGTTTCTTTCAACTCTTGCAATCCCCGATGTAACATCAATTATCCCACTACCTTCATGTGATTCTTGCTTCCATTCCACTTTCTTTCCCAACCCTTCTAAATTTTGTCCTTAAGTAAATCCTTCCCTTTTTTAAAAAAAACAATGTTTTATTATGAATTACATGATTGATAGTTTACATGGGAGAACATTAGCTTTACATTCATCCTATGGTATATCGTTTCCTTGCCATGGTTACAATCCCCTCCATGCATCATGAACCAACCAAAGGGTAAACCTGCAAGCCTGCCCCCTTGTTGTCAGCACACAACCCCTGTCCCTCTCTGAGTCTAGAGTCCCCAGCCACTCCATCTCTGCATGTCATCGTCTCTGCCTCCATCTTTGGCATCACTGCTTCTCTGGGTAGGGTACTGCTCTCCGTCTTCTCCCTTGATGGTCCCAGGGACCTCGGCTCCTAGACTGCAAAGTTAATCACTCCCCTCTTTTTGCTACAAAACATCTACCTTTACATTTACAACCCTTACAATCAGTCCTGATAACAATGATTCACTATTGTATCACAAGAGACCCATCTGCATTTCCTTTCATCAGCCCCGCCTAGACAGATTGGATAACTACTCAATGGAGATTCTACCTTGTTCCAAACCCTCTGGATCTAGGTTCCCTCTTGAAAGCTTGTAAGCCAGTCACTTCTTGCCTCTGTA
>NW_006408689.1:4842602-4844781 GCF_000296735.1 Chrysochloris asiatica
TTAGGTGCCTATGTTGTCCCCTCTAGATGCCTATTGACGGCTTTTCTGAAAACTGAGCCACAAGGGTGAATTTATTTCCCTTGGGTCATAGTATTGGGTTCTCCCAGTCTCTTTCTGATCAGAAAACCTGATCTTTTTAATAATCTTGTGGTTTGTCCTTTCTACATTTTCTCCCACTCTCTCCAGGATATTCTACCGTGATCCCTTTCAGAAGAGTTTGTAGTGGTAGTGGGTCTCAGTGTTATGGAGACTGATGTTCACATGGTCCATTAGTCTGCTGGACTAATTGATTCCAAGCATCTTCAACTTTCATCACTCTTCTTTCCTCTGCATAGGGAGAGACTAAGAAATACACCTCAAGAGCTTTTAAGATCCCAGTTACTACTCACTAAAGTAGGCTATAGAATACTGTGTTTGTGGACTATGTTATGCCAAATGACCATGGTGTCCACCAAGACTAGGGTCCTGAGCCCCAAGGTCCAGCAACAAATTCCCTCAAGGTGTTTGATAATGTATAAGTAGTTTTCATGACTTTGCCCCCTGTATCCATGTATGCATTCATGAACATGTTTGCATGAATATGTTTGTGGGTATACTTCCATTCTCCCTCCCATACCGTTTCAACCTGCATTTGTCTATGTATCTACCTGTAGATCACTGTTATCACAGAATTGTGTATATAACAGTATTTACCTCTATTTCTCTAACGCTTGTACTTCTCCATGTGTCTTCTCCTACCTTCATCATTATTCTGCCAATCTCAACCTCCCTCGTATTGTATATTGTCTTCCCCATCATCCAAGCTTGTATGTATCTGTCCTCCCAACTGGGTCAATAAATAGCATCACGATAAATGAAGAAAAGATGACATTGTTATATACTTCATTTTTCTTGGCTCCACTATCAACACTCATGGAAGCAGCAGTCAAGAAATCAAATAATGTATTGCATTAGGCAACTCTGTTGCACAAGGTCTCTTTAAAGTATTCAAGACTAAAGATATAGTTTGAGGAGCAAGGTATGCCTATCTCAAGTCAAGGTATTTTCAATCAGGTCCTATGCATGTGAAAGTTGGACAATGAATAAGGAAGACCATAGAAGAATTGATGCATTTAAGCAATGGTCATCATAGCTTCTTGGAGACAAATATTGCAAGAACCATCAACTGCAAAAAGAACAAACAAATCCCTGTTTTGGAAGAAGCACAGCTAGAATGCTCCTTAGAGGCCAGGATGGTAAGATTTCATCGCTCATATTTTGAACATGTTATCAGGAGGGACCAGTCCCCAGAGAAGGACAACATGCTTGATAAAGTGAAGGGTCAGGTTATTAAGTGCTGTCGAGTCGATTCTGACCCATAGCTACCAAGTATAGGGTTTCTGAGCAGCACCTGGTGAGCTTGAACTGTCAACCATGTGGTTCAAATTTTTTCAGTCCTGTGCATTGACCCACAGTACCACACCTGTTGCTGTTATGTGCCGTGGAATTGGTACCGACTCATAGCGACCTTGTGTAGGATTTCTGAGCATCAGCTGGTGAGCTTTAACTGCCGATTTTGTGGCCCAAAGGTCAAAATAGATGTCAGAAGAGACACTGAAACTTGCTCTCCACTGTAGAGATGCTAAAGCAAATGGAAGAAATGAGGAGGTCCAAGATCTAAACAGAAAATTTCAAAGATCATCTGAAGAAGATAAAGCCAAATATTACAACAAAATGTGTAAAGATCTGGAATCAGAAAACCAAAAAGGAAGAACACACTCAGCATTTTTCAAGCCAGGGGAATTTAAGAAAAAATTCAAGCTTCAACTTTCGTTGTTAAAAGATTCTCTGGGCAAATTATTGAATGATGCAGAAAGCATCAAGATAAGATGGAAGGGGACTTCTGTTTGGGGGCTGCAGCTACTGAAACCAGGTAGGGTACACGTCAGTCTCCCGAACTGGCATGTGTGAAAAAATCACCCTACTAAGGAAAATACGGGCATCTTAGGAATCTGGAGCCTGGACCACCTCGGCAACTACCCCACCCTGGCAGAGTTTAGGGGGCAGGGCTAAAGGCAGCAAGTTTCGAAAGTGGCGTTTTCAGCAAAAAAAAAAAAAAAAAGGGAGAGGAGATGCACAGGAAACTACACATTTCTCCCTCTTTCTCTCCCTGTCCCAGCTTCATTTCTCAGCCTGGATA
>NW_006408689.1:4854936-4867612 GCF_000296735.1 Chrysochloris asiatica
CAAAATGGATCTTAGAAGAGACTCTGAAACTTGCTTTTGAGTGTAGATAAGCTGAAAACATGGAAGAAATGAAGAAATAGAAGAGCTGAACCAAAAATTTCAAAGGGCAGCTTGAGAAGACAAAGTCAAATATTATTTGCTTGCTGAAAATGAAGGGGACTTGAAATATTTATTGATAAAGATTGAAGACTACAGTCTTCAATATGGATTGCACTGCAATGCAAAGAAAATGAAAATTCTCACAACTGGACCAACATATAACATTATGATAGATGGAGGAAAGATTGAAGTTATAAAAGACTTCATTTTGCTTGGATCAACAATCAATGCTCACAGTAGTAGTAGTAAGCACATCAAATGACGTACTGCATCAGGCAAATCTGTTGCAAAAAAATCTATAAGGTGTTTAATAGGACTAAGGTGTGCCTTATCCACATAATAGTATTTTTAATCACCTCATGCATGAAAAATTGAATAATAAATAAGGCAAACTTTAGACAAATCAGTTAGTGTATCTGAATCATGGTGTTGGTGACAAATATTGAAGGAATCGTAGACTGCCAAAATAACAAACAAATCTGTCTTAGAAGAAGTATTGCCAAAATGCTCTTTATATTATGGTGAGTCAAAATGTATCCATATTCTGGCTGTAGAATTTATTTTAATAAATTTTTAGAAAAGAAAAATACATAATTTTTCAACCTAATATCCTTACTCTTCAATACACTTTGTCCATCTGTCAACAAGCTTTCATATTCCATTATTAAAAAATGTTTTAGGCTGAGCAGTGAGCCACAATTTCACTGTTGTTTTCACTTCTTCATCAGAGGTGAATCTTCATCCTTGAAGGGCTGCTTTCAGGGCACTAAACAGGTGAAAGTCTGATGGAGTAAGATCAGGACGATACGGAGGATGTTTTAACACCTCAAATAAAGTTTTTGCAGAGTGTCAACAGTGTGGGCAGAGGTGTGCAGACATGCATTGTCATGAATGATCACAGTGCCCTTGGATAGCAACCCTATGCATTTAATACAAAGTTTATGCTACAGCTCTTCTGTGATCATCTCGCTGTAATGAGCACTATTGATTGTTGAACCTTTTTCCTGATAGTGCTCCAGTACTCTCCCTTGAGAATCCCAGAAAACAGCAAGCATCAATTTTCCAGATGATGATAGACTTTGGAATGGTTTCTTGGTCAGCAATTAAGTATGTTTCCCTTTTATACTCTGCCACTTACTCTCAGGCTCATAGTGATGAATCCCATGTCTCATCACCAGTAACAATCATTGTAAAGAAATTTTACCTTCCTTTGAATATTGTTCCAAACAAGTATCAGTCCAAATTTTGTTTGCAGATGTTCAAATGCTTATACTGATGCTCTTCCATGAGTTGTTGCCGTACTTATTGTGCACACACTTTCAGAAACCCAAGTCTGTCATGGATATTTCATAGGCAGACCATGGTTGATTTGAAAATGATTTGCTACATAATTAACTGTCACTCATCTATTAGATTGGGTCTATTAGGCCTGACCCAAGCCATGGTATTTTCAATAACCTCATATGCATGTGAAAGCTGGACAGTGAATAAGCAAGACCGTAGAAGAATTGATGCTTTTGAATTATGGTGTTGGAGGAGAATACCAAAAGTGCCATGGGCTGCCAAAAGAACCAATAGATCTGTTTTGGAAGAAGTGCAGCCAGAGTGCTCATTAGAGGCCAAGATGGCCAAACTTAGTCTCTCATACTTTGGACATATTGTCAGGAGGGAACAGTTGCTAGAGAAGGATATCATGCTTGGTAAGATGGAGGGTCAGAGAAAAAGAGGAAGACCCCCAACGAGATGGATTGGCCAGGTGGCAGCATCGATGGACTCAAGTGTGGCAACAGTGGTATGGTTGGCCCAGGATCTGACATTGTTTGGTTCTGCTGTGCATAAGGTCGCTATGAGTTGGTTCTGACACGATGGCACCTAACAACAACAGCAACAACATCTATTAGACAGAATCATTTCACGTACATGCTCAATGCTGTCATCAGCCATGGACATTTTAATATGATCAGAGTGGGGATAATTTTTGACTCACCTTCATTAAGAAGGGATAGTAAGACTTCGTTTTTCCTTCTTTGGCCATGTTGTCATGAAGGACTAATTTCTAGAGACAGACACCGTATTCAGTAAAGTAGAGATTCAGTGAAAAAGAAGAAGACCCTTGATGAGCTGGATTGACACAATGGCAGCAACAATGGATGAAAACATAACAACAATTGTAAGAATGGCACAAGACCAGGCAGTATTTCATTTTGCTGTGCATAGGGTCACTATGAGTTGGGACTGACTCGATGGCACCCAACAGTAACAACAATAATGGATGTTTTGATATGACATTTCCTGGTTTTCTATGTGGAAAAAGAACTGTAAAATGAATTTTTGTTAGACACAATAGATAATATTTCCATCCAGATGACCCTATCAAACTGCCTAAATTATGGATTGAGAATATTACATCAGGCCAAAAGAAACTATGTCTAGCCAAAAGTGTTCGATTATAACATCCTTATTTCTCATGCTACTGTGGGAAATTGTTAATGAGCATTTAGGGTCTATATTATTGACTATTAAGAAAGGAACCCAGGTGGTACAGTGGTTAAAGTGTTCAGCCAATGGTTCAAACCCACCAGCTACTCCATGGGAGAAAGTTGTAACAGTCTCCTTCCATAAAGGTTTACCACTTTGGAACTCTATGGGGCAATTCTGTTCTGTCCTGTTCGGTCGTTATGCACTGAAATTGTCTTAATGATGTTGGGTTTTGATTTGGTTGTGTGCCTAAAATTTTAGAGAGACAAGTGAGAAAATTGCCTAGACGTCCAGTAACCTGAAGCTAGCTATAATATGGTATAAGAAATAACTTCTGCTATTTAGTCTTTTATTCCTTTGCTATAAAATGGTGATGCTTCACAAAGTAAATATAGGAATTCAATAGACAAAGTATATAAAGGACCTGTTGTTGAAGCTGTCATTAGCTGCCTCCCAGTTTAAGACAACATGTTGCACAATGGAATACCCAACACTGTGCCAGCCCTGAATCATCGTGATCTGTAGGGCTTTCATTTCCTTATTTTCAGAAGTAGATCAGTAGGCCTTTCTTCTTAGTTCGTCTTAGCCTGGAAGCTTGGAATTTCTTCTGAAATCTGTTTAGCATCAGAGTAACACACAAGGCACCCCTGACTGGCAGGCAAGGAAAGGCAAGAATTCTACCACTGAACCCCCAGTGGCCCCCTCTCTAAGGATCCAAAAGATGTTAATTCATTTTGCTCTAAAGTATAAGGTCTTGTGTTCATTGAGGACATCTGTGCAAGTATTATGGGCCCTCTGGCAGTGCTATGAAGCCCAAGGAGTTCTGTGGTAATATGTAATATCCCGGATGTACTATGTGACTCTGTAGGATAAGCAGTGGATTGGTAAAACACAAAAGTCAGCAGTTCAAACCTACAAGCTGCTCTCAGAAACACTATACAGGATTGATATGAGTTGGAACTGACTTAATGAAACACAACTACTATGAGGTAGACACAAAGGACAATGACTCTAAAGTTTGAATCCAAAGTCTACCACTTGTTATCTGTGGAACCTTAGGCAAGCCACTTACCATTTCTAGCCTCAGTATTTGTATCTGTAAAGGTAGCTAATAACCTGTGTATCTGTCAAAAGTCTTAGCTCCAGCAACTGACACTAACCCTGGTTAATGTAAGCAGAAAAGCATTGGGTTATGGATATTGAATAGTCATAGACTCCCCAGGATGTACAGCCAGGAGCATTGTCCACATTCATGCATCTAATTGGTCCCACAAGGATTCCACTGCTGAATTCAGTGCTCACTGACTGCTGCTGGTGGAACCATTTCTATTGCTGAAATATGGATATGGCTACCTTGACCAGAAC
This sequence comes from Chrysochloris asiatica, assembly GCF_000296735.1. NCBI lineage: Eukaryota > Metazoa > Chordata > Mammalia > Afrosoricida > Chrysochloridae > Chrysochloris > Chrysochloris asiatica. The sequence goes on from NW_006408689.1 coordinate 4,858,879, forward strand.
AGGCTCTAAGCAGTCCCCTGCTTCTTTGTGTCATTAGTTCTGTGATAAGTTTCAGAACAGATGCAACTGACTCTTGGAGTCTCGGTCACTTATTTGCACCCTAGCTGCAAGAGAGTCTAGAAAAATAAATGTTTAACTTCTGTTAAGGGAGCCACACAGTCTCTGCTTTTATCTACACTAAGGGTGGGAAACACTCTGCAAGAAAGGACGTCCAGATGCTAGCTGACCATAAAGAATATCCATTTCACCTGTGTCAATGATTTTTGTGAGGATAAAAATGTGCTCACAATTCTGAAAGCACTCAGCACAGTGTATGGCATTATGTAAGATTTCAGAGCTCAGCTGGGAGGAGGGTCATAGCAAGGGTGACCTGGCGGGGCCAGTCTCTTAAGTTTCGGGATCTGCTCCCTCAAGTTTCAAGATAAATAGATGTGGCTAGCAGCTATGGTTCAGAAGAAACACCTCCCCTGCTCTTAATCTGATGCCTCAGTAGGCACCTCAGAATGTCATTCCATGCCTTGTCTAATGTCCTCTTGGATTTGCAACCAGGGACAAGCACCTCCTTTTACTTCTCCTCACTACACCTCTTCATGTCTACTGTACTTGAGGAAGGACATTGGACCATATCTGCTCAGTGGCATGACATTCAAGTGGCATCCTGTCCCAAACCTGCCAGACCTTAGAGATGTTTCTGGCAGGGAGCTTAAAGACAGAATGTGAGCAGTTTTGGAAGAACAACAGAGCATATTCCAACAAGTGAGCAGATATGCTGGAAAAACACTTCTTGTGTTCTTATCAATCAACTTAACAACTGTTTCTAGAGATTCTGACTTTGAAAATTCTCTCATAAAAGAAGAAGAGGAAAAAAAGAACAATCCTATATTTGGCTTCCTTTTGGAGGGGACACAGACGTGCCAGGGCCAACAGGGAGTAATCATGTGTCCACTGTTCCCAGACTGTCAGGTGGACTTGAAGACATGGTCTTTCTTAGCACAAGAAATAAACATTCGTTTTTATTTCTGTGAGTTATTTTTAAAACATAACTCAGAAGATTTTTAAGGAGATACTCTTAGTACAAACATAGAAACTATATAAATGCTTCTTTGGTAAAATAACGGAATTAATTGAAAAAGACACTTTTTCCCAAACACTTTTTCTTCCATAAAAAAATCAAACCCATTCCCATCAAGTGCTTCCAGCTCCTAAAGATCCCACAGGACAGAGTAGAACTGTCCTATTGGGAAGGCTGTAGATCTTTATGGAAGAAGACTGTCACATCTTTCTCCTGTAGAGTAGCTGGTGGATTTGAACTGCCAACCTTTTGGCTGACAGTCAAATACTTAGGCACTGCACAACTAGGGCTCCTTTTTCTTCCTACAAATAAGTTTAAATACACACTTACTAGTGATCTCTTCAAATGCTTTTCTATGTCATAATGAGAAGACAAACTGAGCTGGTAATCACAGGTGACTTGAAGGCATAGTCACTAATCATGTAGATTTTTATTTAAAAATGTCCTGTCTAGATATAAGGAGCTCTGGTAGTGTAGTGGTTATGAATCGGACTGCTAACTTCAGGGTTAGCAGTTCGAAACTACTAGCTGTTCCACGAGAGAAAGATGAGGCTTTCTGCTCCCATAAAGATTTACAGCCTCAGAAACCCTGTGCAGGGTTACTATGAGTCGGAACCGACTCCACAGCACATTAACAACAACAGCAAAAGATATAAGAAGGAAGATTTGTGTAAAAAATCCCATTATTTTTTAATTCCATTTTTCCATGAAATTTTTGCTACCCCCTCATATTTCTTCAACTCTGACTTAATTTCTTGTAAATTCTGGGACTAGGAATTATTATATTATAAGCAGGTTTGGAGGAGTGGATCATGAGTTCTATTTTCTTGCAACTTCTCACAAAACTGGTGTAGGATTCTGTTGCTCAAAAGGAAAGTTCAGGAATTCTTATTTACTGTGGGCAGTCCTTGTACATGTGTTGGTGAGCTCCAGCAAGCACACTGCTCCCTGGGGAAAGCTGAGTGCCTCACACACTCATGCTGGGAGAGTGATCGTTATTAAACAATATTTATTAACTATGGCGCGGGGACTATGTAAGTAAGTAGAACAGTTGCAATCCATACCCATGGGGAGCTTACAATATCAAAGGGGAAATTTTACAGAGCCTGAAGGTACACTGGTGAGGCCCAGCAGTAAAAGCCTTCATTCACACCACAGGACCAGGCATTTTCTCTCAGCCAGTGGTGACTCAGTCTGACTTCTCAGACTATCCTTTAGAGGCAGCTGAACCTTGGCTTATGTAAAAGGTCCATTATAGGAGAATTCCCTGAAAATTCCTCTGTTAAATCAATCCTTACTCCAGAATATCTGCAAGCCCAGTTATTTCTCTCCCTCAAAACCCACTGAGCCCAGACCAGGTTAAGAAGGTGAACATACATGGTCTCTTCTGGTCAAAGTTAATTGGAGATCTAGCATGCCTAGTTACCCTGGATTTTGATAGGTTGGGACCGCAGCTATAACACAACTTTATGGTGTGACATATGACATGTGATTGTGTCATAGTGAATGAGTACGTGAGAGAGAAGACGATTTGCCCTGACTTGTGGGAATTAGAGTAGGATTTAAGGAAGAAAACCAGTTGTTATGGAGTCGAACCGCAACAATGATGATTGTATCCATGTGTGTCAGAGTAGAACTGTGCTCCACAGGGTTTTCAGTGACTGATTTTTCAGAAAGTGATTCTTTCTTCCGAGGGACCTCTGGGTGGTTCAAACCTGCAACGTCTCCACTAACAACCAATTATATTACTGTTTGCACCATCCAGTGACCCATCGAGGAAGACAGGGCATTTGAAATACATCGTTAAATTCAGTTTTAGTGGGCAAAGGCTAGGAGGCAGGCATTACAAACTGCTGGATGGGTCCTGGAAGTGTTGGTGGAGATGATACACTTATCTGAGTCAGAATTTCTAATAATTTCCCTCCCATGAAGCCTGTTTTAGCTACTTTGAACCTATAGACTGCAAATATAATGGAGACAGAATGGGATATATTCCTCAAGGAATTAGGGATTATCCCTTGTTCTACTTCCATTTACTGCTACTGTTTTCTCCCTGTTTTATGTCAAAAGACACTCTACTCCAGGGCACAAGAACAGCAAAGTAAATGAATGGCCAGAACCCAAACTTGGTGATGCCATCAGACAAAACCTTGAGATTGCTCAAATTCTAGGTCGAAGTCTGATAATGAAAAACGGCATTCTCACAAAATTTTAAATATATGTAATCATTTAGTCCCATCCTGGGAATCAACATAGAGGCCATTGTTGTTGTTGTTGTGTGCTGTGGAGTCGGTTCTGACTCATAGTGACTATGTACAGGGTTTCTGAGGCTGTAAATCTTTAAGGGAGCAGAAAGCCTCATCTTTCTCCAGTGGAGCAGCTGGTAGTTTCGAACTGCTGACCTTGTGGTTTGCAGCCCAATTCATAACCACTAGAGGCCATTAGGAGCATTCAATCTGCCAGGTTTTCGGCAGTGGTATTGATGGGGAAAGTAGACATCACCAGCCTCAGAATTTGGATGTTAAAGAACCTCAAGGGATCATATCTTCAAGTTCCCTGCCTTCAGTCTAAAAAGCAAATAGCCATAAAACAGAGATAGTTGTATCCTACTCAGATTATTTCTCTGGGATACATTGTTTAAAAGTTGATGCATCTGGCCTGATATTGGATACTCCTCTCTTTAGTTTCTCCAACTCCATGTTATCCTCTTTATTCTTCCCATTGAAGTCCAGCTCATTGTGGGGTGCTGCACAATGAGCTGGACTTCAAGGTCAGTTTGAGCTTCAAGGTTAGCAGTTCAAACCTACCAGTTACTCCTTGGAAACCCTATACAGGGTCTCGATGAGTTGGAATCAACTTGACAGCACTTAACATCCAGTGGCACCTTTGAGAGACAATTGCTTATTCTTTCACTTGAGGTTGCCACAGTTATCAGGAGAAAGGATGGTTTTAATCTAGGCTTTAATACGGCACTGTAGAATAATACACTGAACCACAAGGTCAATTTGAACCACAAAGTCAGTGGTTCAAACTTGCCAGCAGCTCCTTGGAAACCTTATCTATGTAGGGCCACTATGAGTCAGAACCAACTCAATGCCATGTAACAATAATCAAGGGTTATCTAGTGCTGCTGTAACAGAAAGTGGGTCACTTTCATAAACAGAAGTTTATTTTCTCACTGTTTGTTGTGTTGTTGCTGTGAAGTGCCGTGGAGTCGGTTCCAACCCATAGCGACCCTGTATAGGGTTTCCGAGGAGCAGCTGGTGAGCTTGAACCACTGACCTTGTAGTTCAAACAGCTTTGCAGTCTGACGCATCAACCCACAGCGCCGCACCAGTTCTCACTGTTTAGGAGACTGGAATTTAGGAGGCTAGAATTCAGGGTACCAGTTCTGGGGGGTGGCCTTCTCTCTCTATTGGCTTAGTGGAAAATGTCTCTTCAGCTTCTGTTTCTTGGTTCCTTGGAGATCTCCATATAGACTGGCATCTTTCTTCCTCTATCTAGCTCTACTTCCTTGCTTAATCTGCCCTTTTGTATATCTCAAAAGAGATTGACTCAAGATGCAAGCTACATTTATACTGCCTAATTAACATAACAAAGAAAATCCATTCTTGAATGGGATTATAACCACAGGTGTGATGTTGTTAAGCACCATCTAGTTGATTCCAACTCATGGTAACCCTTAATAGGGTTTCCGAGGTTGTAAATCTTTGCAGGAACAGAAAACCTTATCTTTCTCCCACTGACTGGATGGTGGACTCAAATCAGTGACCTTGTGCTTATCCTACAGAGTCATTGTGTTCCCCAACCGTAGGTATGTTGTTGTTGCTATGTGCCCTCGAGTTGGTTCTGACTCATAACGACCCTGTATAGGGCTTTAGAAGAGCGACAGGTGAGTTTGAACTGCCAACCTTTTTGTTCAAACTGACCTTGTGGTCTAGTGCTTATCCTACATCACCACACCAGGACGCCTACAACAGGTATACGGTTTAGGATTTACGATACATTTGAAGGGGGTGGGCTTGGGGGTGGGGGCTGGGGGTGCGGGAAGTGGCAGGATTCAATTCATAGTAGTCATCTTCTCAGGAAAGGAAGAATCACTTTGCACTAAATTCCTATTTAGTTCTATCCTGTAATTTCCTCTTCTTATGGTGATCTTTCATGAAAGCACACGATCATAAGAAATTTTTTAATATCAAAAGTAAGTTATTTTTACCCCTTAAAAAAAGGCAAATGATGCCACAGTCCAGAGGATTTCACAACTTCATATATTCAGCCAAGTTTGATAGAAAACATTTCAGCTACATAAATTAAGAGCTCTAACATGCGAGTGGACTCCTGGTGTGGTGCTGTAGGATCAGCACTGGACTTGGAACCACCAGATTGGCATTTGAAAGCCAGCAGCTGCTCCTCGGGGAAATCCTATACAGGGTCACTATGAGTTGAACCCACTTGGAGCACTTAGCAACAACAGGAACATATGAGCAGCCAAGTTTCGAAAGGACTCATCATGGATAAATTATTAGAAATGCTCCTTGACTTTGCTGGTAACTTGTAGTCTTCCTATTTGCCTCTACATCCTAACCACTATAACTCATAATTCTTTTTTAATGTAATCATTCATTAAAACCCAATATACGCTGTGTTTATAATGGAGGAGCAGCATATGTTTGGATTATATTTTTTCATTAATTTTTAAAAAATGAAATTGTATCATTATAAGATTCCTTTGAAAGGCTGATAACTTGTGCACTGTGATTCCATTTTGCCATCTACAAAATGGGAACAATTTTAAAGATTTTGTGAAAGTATCTGAGTAATTGTAAAGAAATTGCTTGGAAATCATCTCCTAAATATCAAGTTGTTGTTATGTGCCATTGAGTTGGTTCCAACACGTAGCGACCCTATACAGGGTTTTTGAGGCTGTAAGTCTGTGGGAGAAAGATGAGGCTTTCTGCTCCCCTAAAGATTTACAGCCTTGGAAACCCTGTACAGGGTGACTATGAGTCGGAACCGACTCCACGGCACATAACAACAACAAATGAACATGGAACTAAGCTCCATCTCCCCACATTTGAACTGCCAATAAGGCAGAGGTGGGGAAGCTTTCTTCTGCCAAGGGCCATTTGGATATTTAAAATATCAATTAATATAAGTTTATGTTGTCATGAAAAAGCGCCTAGATTTATAGAATTTCAAGACCCGCTTGTGGTTGCCTCGGCAGCACCAGATTAAATGATTTCTCAGGCTAATACAGCTCTCAGACCGTATATTCCCCACCTCTGCAATAAGACTTTATTTCTTTTGAAAAACATATATGTATGTTATTTCATATAGGGCAGATGGAATGGAAGAAACGGTCTGCAATTACTTCTTTTGTCTTTTGAATGCTAAATTCCATTATGGTTTATTGCATTAATGTTATATAATTGGCATTCCCAACTTCTCAAGGTTACATAATAATGTGTATTTAAAAAAATCATTATTTCCTCTTAGACTTAATTCATATCAATGCATTAATTCTTTGTTTCTACTATATATTCAAAGTATTTTAATATTTTCAAAAGGGCATTTGAATTGAGGCATACAGATATTATCATTTAAGGAGCATGTATATGTTCATAGTATTGATATTTAATAAAACTATATACATTTTTCTGCTGTATTTTAACTAATTTAGAGAACTATGTTGTTGATGTTAGGTGCCATCAAGTCGGTACAAACCCATAGCGACCTTATGCACAGCAGAATGAAACACTGCTCGATACTGGACAAACCTCACTACTATTGCCACACTTGAGTCCATCGATGCTGCCACTTGGCCAATCCATCTCATTGGGGGTCTTCCTCTTTTCATTGACCCTCCACCCTACCAAACATGATAGCCTTCTCCAGCAACTGGTTCCTCCTGACAATATGTGCGAAGTATGAGAGACGAAGTTTAGCTATCTTGGCCTCCAAGGAGCACTCTGGCTGCACTTCTTCCAAAACAGATCTGTTGGTTCTTTTGGCAGCCCATGGCACTTTCAATATTCTTCTCCAACACCATAACTCAAAACCATCAATTCTTCTACGGTCTTCCTTATACACTGTTCAGCTTTCGCATGCATATGAGGTTGTTGAAAATACCATGGCTTGGGTCAGGCGCACCTTAGTCCTCAAGCTGACATCTTTGCTCCTCAACACTTGCTGCAGCAGATTTGCCTAATGCAATATGTCGTTTGATTTCTTGATTGCTGCTTCCATAAGTGTTGATAGGTGATCCAATAAGAATGAAGTCTTTGACAACTTCAATCTTTTCTCCGTTGATAAGAATGTTATTTGTTGGTCCAATGGTGAGGATTTTTGTTTTCTTTACATTGAGATGTAATCCATACCGAAGACTGTGCTCTTTGATCTTTAACAGTAAATGTTTTAAGTCCTCTTCACTTTGTATCATCTGCATATCGCAGGTTGTTAGTGAGTCTTTGTTCAATCCTGATGCCACGTTTTTCTTCATGTAAACCAGCTTCTCGGATTATTTGCTCAGCATATAGGTTGAATAAGTATGGTGATAGAATACAACCTTGTCACACACCTTTCTTAATTTTAAAACATTCAGTGTTCCCATGTTCTGTTCGAACAACTGCTTCTTGGTCCAGGTACAGATTCCTTATGAGCAAAATTAAGTGTTCTGGAATACTCATATTTCGTAATGTTGTCCAGAGCTTGTCATGATCCACACAATCGAAAGCCTTTGTGTAGTCAATAAAGCACAGATAAACGTCTTTCTGATATTCTCTGCTTTCAGCCAAGATCCATCAGACATCAGCAATGATATCCCTCCTTCCACGGCCTCTTCTGAATCGGGCTTGAACCTCTGGACGTTGTCTGTCAATGTATGATTGTAGCCGTTTCTGTATTACCTTTAGGAAAACTTTACTCATATGGGATATCAAAGAGATTGTCCGATGATTTCTGTATTCCGTTGGGTCTCCTCTCTTTGGAATGGGCACAAATATGGATCTCCTCCAATCAGTTGGCCAGATAGTTGTCTTCCAAATTTCTTGGCAGAGGTGAGTGAGAATCCCCTGTGCCTCCTTACTTTCTTGAAAAATTTCAATTATTATTCTATCAATTCCTGGTGCGTTGTTCTTTGCCAGTTCCTTCAATGCCCCTTGAACTTCCTTCTTCAATATCATTGGCTCTTGAATCATATGCTACCTCTTAAAACGGTTGAACATTAACCATCTCCTTTTGTTACAGTGACTCTGTGTATTCCTTCCATCTTCTTTTGCTGCTTTCTGCATCATTCAATAATTTGCCCAGAGAATCTTTCAATAACGACAGTCGAGGCTTAAATTTTTTCTTCAGTTTCCTCAGCTTGAGAAATGCTGAGCAGGTTCTTCCTTTTTGGTTTTCTGACTTCAGATCTTTGCATATTTTCTGGTAATATTTTGCTTTATCTTCTTGAGCTGATCTTTGAAATTTTCTGCTCAGCTCTTGTACCTCATCATTTCTTTTATTTGCTTTAGCATCTCTACTCTGGAGAGCAAGTTTCAGTGTCTCTTCTGACAACCATTTTGACCCTTTCTTTCTTTCTTGTGTTCTCAATGATTTTTTGCTTTCTTCATGTATGATGTTCTTGATGTCATTCCACAACTCTTCTGGTCTGCGGTCTTT
>NW_006408689.1:4869777-4871721 GCF_000296735.1 Chrysochloris asiatica
TAACCCTATGCAGGGTCAAGAGTTGGAACTGATTCCATAGCACACCACCACCACCACCAGGTACGGTAAAGTTTATTTCAACTCATAGATTCATCTCAGACCAGACTTACCCCATGATGTTTTCTGTGGGAGCAAATAATCAGGTCTTTCTCCTGCAAAGCTGTTTGGTGGCTTCAAACTGCCAATCATTTAGCTAGAAGTTGAGCATTTAACCACTGTGCCATCAGGGCCCCTTCACTGTTTGCTACTCTGTCTGCAATTATTTATATAGAGCGTATTAGTGTAAAGTTATATGCATGCTCTTTAGAAAGCATATAAAATGTATGCATTAACAGGAATATAGGTGACCAAGGATAGCAGCTATTGGAACTTTTCAATCAAAGTCTCCACCATTGTACATGTATGATAATATTTTATTTTTTAGTGAGATAAAAACAAATTTTTTTCTTCATAAAGTATCATTTTCTGAAAATTATAAACCAAAACAAAAAACATCGGTTTTACATAGACATCATACATAAATCTATTTGCATAGAATGTATGTATGAATATTTTTATATGCATAGTTGCTATCCCATATCAAATCTCATCAGAAATCCTGAATCCTCGAGGTATTTCCATTCTTCAAGACAGGAAAGCAGCTCATCTTCCAGGAATTGCAAAGAACTCACTCTAACTGTTGATTTCACAGCTAGATTTCTTTCTCCTTGAACGATCTCTGTCCTTATGCAGTGATTCACATGGATCCTAGAGACCATTGATATCATTAAGAGACAAATGAATAAATGTTAATTGAAGAGAACTTAATGAATAGGTAGAGAAAGAAGAAATACACTGAGTTTTACGTCTAATCAGTTTGGGGAATTTCACTAATTGCTCTTTCATTTGAGTTAATCAAGATGTGTTAGTATGGGAGAAAAATCTATAGGCATAAATTATTCTATGATCCCTGGTGTGATGCTGTAGGATAAGCACGGGACTGCTGACTGTAAGGTTGGTGATTCAAACCCATCAGCTACTCCTTGGGAACACCATACAGGATTGCTATGTGTAAGAGTAGATTTGGCAGCATCTAACAAATGATTCTATGTTTTTCTCTTTTAAAAAAAATTTTTCTCTAAGGAAAAATAGCTTTATTTTAGTTTATTATTCACCTCTGATGCTTTTCCAAGGAGACTTGGCCACAGACTCTTGAAACTCTGGACCATGGGTGTGATGGATGCAGATGAGATACAAAGCGTGAGATACATGCTTTGGCCTTGGACTCTTGGGCTATGCATGGAAGTCAAGTCAGCAATGGAGCTGTGGAACTCAAGCTGCTTCTGCTGCTCCGGTAGACTGAACATTGGAGGAGACTGGATGTACTCTGCTTCTTCCCCATTCATTTGTTCTAGAACTACTCCCATTGCCACCTTCTCAGCTGCTGTTGTAGGCAATCCTCCGACCTCTGCCTGAAGTCATTCTTTGAGAGGAGCAAGTACTGTTCTATGAGAATTTTGTTGCAAAACCTTAACCCATCCACCCTACAATGCAGATCTTGTTCCTTTTGACTTCTTTTGGTACCTGAACTTTTATCTCAAAGGTCAATGGATACCAATAGAACATGTCCAAACCTTGACTTCATTGCTGCATTTCCCCCAATTCCACTCACAGGTAGCTCCAGGTGGTCACCATTGAGCACACAACTCACTGGTTCCCTTTGTTTCCCTTTAACTTTCAGTCCTTGTTGTTGTTGTTATGTGCCATCGAGTCGGTACCAACCCATAGCAACCTTATGCACAGCAGAAAGAAACACTGCCTGCCCGATCCTGGGCCAACCTCACTATTGTTGCCATGCTTGAGTCCATTGGTGCTGCCACTTGGCCAATCCATCTTGTTGGGGGTCTTCCTCTTTTTCTCTGACCCTCCACCTTACCAAACACGATATCCTTTTCTCTCCTGACA
>NW_006408689.1:4872781-4874870 GCF_000296735.1 Chrysochloris asiatica
CAGACCCAATTCAAAATAAAAGAATTAAAGAAAAAAATTTAGATAAGGCAACACTTAAGAGATGTGCAATACACTAAATTGGGTGCTGTTGCCTGTGAGTTGAAGTATGCACTCTTATACCACACACTCCTTATTTGTAAATAGGGAAAGTCACATTAAAATACTGATAGAAAGTACATATATAGTATATACATAGTTACATACATAGTGCATAGATATGCCAGTAACATGGGTATTTGACTATCAAGACATATGTAGTATAGGTTATATATGTTGTTGTTATTGTGTGCTGTGGAGTCGATTCCGACTCATAGTGACCCTGTACGGGGTTTCTGAGGCTGTAAATCTTTACGGGAGCAGAAAGCCTCATCTTTCACCCATTGAACAGCTGGTAGTTTCGAACTGCTGACCTTGCGGTTCGCAGTCTGATTCATAACCACTACACTACCAGAGCGCCTTCAGGTTATATATATACTGTCCCATTATACACTTGGTAGTGCAATCATTGTGTAAGAGGCATCAGATACACATGTTGTGTGCAAAAAGCTGTTGTGCTCTTCACATCTATTACGTCTGCAACATTAATTCTCTGATCAGGATTTCTGAACTGTGGGTGAAGGTGCCAGACTGCAAAGCCATTTGAACTGCAATGTCGGTTGTTCAAACTCACCAGCTGCTCCTTGGAAGCCCTGTACAGGGTTGCTATGATTCAGAACTGACTTGATGGCACTTAACAACAACTATAACTTTATGGGGCCATGCAGTTGAACATTGCTCAAATGGACATTATGTGGTGCATGACTACATATTTATAATTTTGTATTATAATTTAAGATTACAACATGACAACTTTCTATGCCTTTGTTAATTCTTTGTAAACAGTACCTTAAATGTATGTATTAAGTGAATGATTTTCTTAAAAGCATTAAATTGCTTTGCTTATTAAATAAAATTACACTGAAGATCACTGTATATAATGCTTTTTCTAGCTTTAGGATTAATTTCCATTCGACATTAGTTACACTGGAATAAAATGCTGGTGTGTTGTACATTGATTACATTAATTCTCACCCACCCTTTCTGAGTGCTTCTCCATTAACATAAACTCACTACCCACTGTGGTTCCTAATTAGTCTTTTAATTTACTGTTACAGCCTGATCCCATATAGATTAAAAAAGCATAATACTCAGAGTAGACTTTTTTCACTAGTTAAACTAGACTATATTTTGGTTTCACAAAGACTTCGGTGATATTTTTTGTTGAAGGTCTAAAGATTGTGTGTTGTAGAGCAATAGTTTCAAGGGTTTATCTAACCTCCATTGCTCTCGAGTGTTCATGAGATTTTGACACTCTGTTCTACATTATCTCTCTTTTGAGCAGGATTCTTCTATAGAATCTTTGTCCAAAACGTTCAGTAGTGGTACTTGGGCACCACCCATTTCTTCTGGTACTGTGGCAAAGGAGATAGTTGTTCGTGGAGGTAATTAGCCACACTATATCCTCCTTCTTTTCGGACTCTCCTTTATACTCTCTTGTTCTAGGCAAATAGAAGTCAATGGTTGTGCCTTGGATGGTCACTTGCAAACTTTTAAGATCTCAGGTACAACAAACCAGGAGGTAGAATTTTTGTTGTTGTTGTTAAGTGCCGTCGAGTTGGTTCTGATGCATAGCGACACTGTATAGCGTTTCTAAGGAGCAGCTGGTGAACTTGAACCACTGACCAGGCGATTCAAACTGACTTTGAAGTCTAGCACATTAACCCACAGCACCCTAAGAAGCACTAAATACTATTAGGTCAGTTAACTGGGATGTCTCAAGAAACCCTGATCCTAAATCTGCAAACCAAGAAACTAAGTCTCATGAGATGTCTAGTTGTACATAAGTGGCCTCAGCAGTTACTCTAGTTTTGCTGTTTTCTAAATATATCTAATACACACCTTTTGCCAATTCAATTTTTTACAGGCGTACAAGGTACTAACAGCAATTACAATAATTGGCTGTGTAGCCCTATCATTAATTAAAGTGATTTTTCCAACACAGGTAATCCCCTTTTCCTCTTCATTTCCACCTAGGGTACCCAGTTACTTT
>NW_006408689.1:4875445-4877338 GCF_000296735.1 Chrysochloris asiatica
ACAGCAGATTTGCCTAATACAATATGTCGTTTGATTTATTGACTGCTGCTTCCGTGAGTGTTGATAATGGATCCAAGCAAAATGAAATCTCGGACAAATTCAATCTTTTCTCCAGTTATCATGATGTTATTTATTGGCCCAGTTGTGAAGATTTTTGTTTTCTTTACAATGAGGTACAATGCATATCAAAGGCTGTGGTCTTTAATCTTCATCAATAAGTGTTTTAAGTCCACTTTGGTTTCAGCAAGAAAGATTGTATCATCTGCATATGTCAGGTTGTTAATGAGTCTTCCTACATTCCTGATGCCACATTCTTCTTCCTATAACCCAACTTCTCAAATTATTTGCTCAGTGTACAGATTGAAAAACTATCCTGGGAGAATACAACCCTGGCATCTACCTTTCTTAATTTTGAAACATTTAGTGCCCCCTTGTTCTGTTCAAACAACTGCCCCTTGGTCTATGTATAGGTTACATGGGAACACAATTAAGTGTTCCTGAATACTCATTCTCTGCAATGTTGTCGTGGCCCACACAGTTGAAAACCTTAACATAGTCAATAAAGCAAAGGTAAATATCTTTCTGGTAATGTCTGTCTGATGTAAGAAATGATACTCTTCATTCCATGTCTTCCTCTGAATCCAGTGTGAACAACTGGCAATTTCCTATCAGTATAGTATTGTAGTCATTTTTGAATTAACTGTAGCAAAGTTTTACTTTCATGTGACATTATTGATATTGTCTTGATTATTTCAGTATTCCATTGGGTCACATCTCTTTGGACATTATTGATATTGTCTTGATTATTTCAGTATTCCGTTGGGTCACATCTCTTTGGAATGGGCACATATAGGGACTTCTTACAATCTGTTGGCCAGGTATATCTTGGCATAGATGAGAGAGTGCCCTAGTTCTGCATCAGGTTATTGAAATATTTCGATTTGTATTCAAGGAGCCTTGTTCTTTGCCAATGCCTTCAATGCACCTTGGACTTCCTCCTTCATTATCATTGGCTCTTGATCATATGCTACCACTTGAAATGGTTGAATATCGACCATTTCTTTTTGGTACAGTGACTCTGTGCATGCCTTCCATCTTCTTTCGATGCCTACTGCATCATGGAATGTTTTGCCCACAGAATCCTTCAATATTGCAATATTGCAAGGATTGACTTTTTTCTTCAGTTCCCTCTGCTTGAGAAATGCTGAGCCTCTTCGCTTTTGGTTTTCTTACTTCAGGTCTTTGCACATTTCGTTATAATATGTGACTTTGTATTCTCCAGTTGACCTTTGAAATTTTCTATTCAGCTCTTTTACCTGCTCATTTCTTCCATTTGCTTTAGCACATCTAAATTGGACAGCAAGTTTCAGAGTCTGTTCTGAAATCTATTTTGGTCTTTTCCTTCTTTTTTGTCTTCTTGATGACTTTTGCTTTTTTCCTATATGATATTCTTGATATCATCCCACAACTCTTCTGGTATTCAGTCTTTAGAGTCTAATGCATCAAATCTGTTCTTCAGATGATCTCTACATTCAGGTGGGATATGTTCAAGGTCAAATTTTGGCACTCATGGACTTGTTTTGATAGTCTTCTGCTTCAGCCTGAACTTGCATATGAGCAATTGATGGTCTGTTCCACAGTCTGCCCCTAGCCTTGTTTTGGCTGTAATATGAAACTTTTCCACCATGTCTTCCCACAGATATATTCAATTAGATTTCTGAGTATGCCATCTGGGGAGTTCTGTATGTATAGTCATCTTTTATGTTGTTTAAAAGGGTATTTGCAATGAAGAAGCCATTGCTCTTGCAAAAATCTATCATGTGATCCCTAGCATTGTTTCTATCACCAAGACCATATTTTCCAACTACTGATCCTTTCTCTTTGTATTCCAAT
>NW_006408689.1:4877963-4879074 GCF_000296735.1 Chrysochloris asiatica
ATTTTGTCTCTTATACTTCGGACGTATTGTCAGGAGGGATCAGTCCTTGGGGAAGGATATCATGTTTGGTAAGGTGGAGGGTTGGAGAAAAAGAGGAAGACCCCCAACAAGATGGATTAGCACAGTGGCAGAAGCAATGGGCTCAGGGTAGCAACAATTGTGAGGTTGGTGTAGGATTGGGCAGTGTTTTGTTCTGTTGTGCATAAGGTTGCTGTGATTCAATACTGACTCAATGGCACTTACCACCACCAACAACAACAATAAACCATATGATTGTCAGATTCAAAATGGTCACACCAGTCCAGTTCAGCTCACAAAGGCTTAAGATTAATATCTTTATTGTTCCATTTCTTTTTTGACAACTTCTCATTTTCCTAGATTCACACTTTGTACATTCCATGTTCTGATTATTAATGGATGTTTACAACTAGTCCTCTTCATTTTGAATTGTTCCCATTAGCAAATGAACATTCCAAAAGTTTTACTCACATCACAGTCAGCTCTACTCTGAAGAGGAAGCTCCTCCTCAATCATAATTTTAATGCTTTCTAATATTAGGGACTACCTTCCAGCAGTGTATCTGACAATATTCTGGTGTTATTCTTAATATTTTAATATTCAATATTCTGGTGCTGACGGTGTTCCACTGCTATTCATAAGATTTTCAGTGGATAACCATTCAGAAGTACTCCATCTCTCCTTCTTCCTAGTCTGTCTTAGTCTGGAAGCCCAGCTGCAGCCTCTCCAGCATGGGTGACCCTGCTGGTATATAAAATACCAGTGGCATACCTTTTAGAATCACAGTGACACACAAGCCACACACACAGTATGGCAAACTGACTGATGGATGGTGGGAAGAATGTAGAATTCTTCAATTTCACCATCACTCGTTTTAGTGGTTTTAATAATACTGGTATTAATTGGTCTTCCTTGTACAAGTATGTACAATAGCCAAAATGTAGACACAACCAATATTATTACTCCAGCTCTCTTATGGTTATTATTGGTATTTTTAATGTTTTATTGTGAATTCTGTGATAGTTTACATGGGAGAACATTAGTTATACATTCATCCTATAGTATATCATTTCATTGCTATGGTTACAATCCC
>NW_006408689.1:4879744-4892715 GCF_000296735.1 Chrysochloris asiatica
ATGTGTTGCCTTCAATCTCTTTGTGTTCTTTGTTGAAATGGAAATTTTTTTCCTGTCATTATTTCTTCAAATATTCTTTCAGTCCCTTTCTTTTTCTCATCCAGGCTGAAATTCCCACGATGGCAGATATTAGGTCTTTTGTTGTTGTCCCATTGTCTCTATTAAACTGTGCTCAGACTTCTTGAGTGTCTATTTTTGTTGTTCTTCAACATCTATAACTTTAAGTGTCTTATTGTCTAATTCACTGATTCTTTCATTGCCTGATTAAAGCTTTTGGTAAGCCTTTGTACTGTGTTTCTTATTTCAGTTATTTTCCCTTTCTGTTACAATTTCTCTTTTTTACGATCCTCATTTTGGTTCTTCCACTGTTTTCCTTATTTCTTTTAGCTCTTGTCCTATATTTTTCTGTAGTTTTTAATTCTGTTAAGAGTTGTTGCATTACATTCTTCTTCAATTTTTCATTATTCAGTCATCCCTAGATGCAGTTTCTCCCCCTTTATCATGTTCATTTGAATGGGCCATTGTTCTCCATATGCCTTGTGATTTTTTTTGTTGGAACACTGAAATTTTCAAGGCGCTAACTTTTTCAGTTTTCCCTACTATTTGATGTTTTTGTCTGCACTACTTTCTCCAAAATGCTCCTAGGTAGACAGAGACTTCAACTTTTGCTTACCATTTTCTTTTGCTCTGTGATAGCTCTTTCTCCCTTCCTGATTTAATTGGGATTTGAAAACTACAGTTCTTGTTTTTAAGCATTCAATCTCTCCTAAACACACCAGAGGATACTCTGTGGTCAATCTGTTCACCAGCAGACACCACTACTCAGGTAAGAAATTGTGTACTAATCAATGTGTCTACCAGGGAACACAATCTCTTCTCTTAGGTTATTGATCCTTTCCCTTCTCAGTTTTTGCAATCACATTTTTAGTTGGAAAATCCACACCCAGAGAATCCCTTTTGAGGCTGAGTGTTGTCCTCTGGTTTTGCCCATGATTTCCTTCCCTAGCATTCAAGGGAAGCACAGGCAGACTTTCCTCGATTTAAGGAGGAAGAGGAGCTGCTACTCTGAGAGATCTGTCTCATTGCTTTCGGGTCTCCAGTGGCCTTGTGGTAATTGGGGGAGCAGTCTTCACTTTGATGCCTCATCTTCTGAGTCAACTGGAGCTTTCTGTAAGAATTCATATCAGTCTAGCAACCAACAGTTAGCATTGGGGGAAGGGGACTCCCCAGGGAGGTCTGCCTCCTTGCTATCAGAGCCCTGTCCATACTATGGTGTCTGTGGGTGTAACCGCCACTCAAGATGCCTGTTTCACAGCACACAGCAGTTTCAGTTAATAGTTATCAATCCTAACTGAAAACATAGTGAACAGACCCAAGTTGACCCCAGGTAGATCTATCCTGATGGTGTCAGAAGTCTTAATTATGGAGTGCACAGGAAGGCAGGTAGAGTATTGATATGGGGCCAACTCCATTACAGGAGCCTCCTGTAACCTTTTGCAACACCGTGGCAACCAGTGATTACCAAGTGAGAGAAAGGGTATCATGCGCTGGTCAGATCCCTATGAAGGTCTGCCTTGATGTTTTTAGAATCCGCTTGGTAGATTGTGGTCAGTAAGTACAGATTCCACTTAAGACTCCTGCTTCTTAATATACAGCAGGCTCAGCCAGCAGTCCTTAATGCCAATAGGCAGGGGTGGCAGTCCAACCCTAATTGACTATCCAGGGAGATTTGTCCTGTTGGTTTCAAAGGCCATAGCTATGGGTGTGCATGTTGGCAAGTAGAGGGTTATGTGAGCTGACTCCACTTCAAGGCCCTTCTGTACCAATTTACAGCAGGCTTTTGGGTGACCATTTCCAGGTTTGGGTATGAGGTGGGCCTGTCATAATTCAAACTGATCTCCAGGGAGTTCTGCATTGTTGCTATCAGAGCCCTCCCTGTAATATGTTGGCTGTGGGTATAGCTTCCACTCTAAGATGCCTGCACCTTAGCATGCAGAAGCCCTGAATGCTGACCAAAATGGAAAGCAGACAGACCTGAACTGACTCCTCTGGAGGTATGTCTTGTTGTTTTCTGAAGACTGAACTATGAGTTATAGATTGAGGCTGTTTACTATGAGAGGAAACTCTACTGCACAGTCATTTTTAACAGTTTTTCAGTAGACTTGAAGCCAGTAGTGTCTAGGTTTGAGAGGGACTGACAGAATCCAAACAGACCCCCAGGAAGGTTTACTTTGTTGATTTTAGGGAAGAAGTTTGGGGTTCTGTTTCTCTATACAGGCAGGTACTGCAGTGGTTAGGAAAGCAGGCTCTTGTTCCAGGGCCATTACCCATGGCAGCTGGCAACCCAAGTGGGAGGGGAGAGACATGGATGGTGGTAGAAGTGATTTTCCTACTATATACAACTCATTGATTTATTGATTCTTGCTTGTCTGTAGTTTCCCGCTGCTTTCATCTGCTCCTTTATTCAGAGTCCCTTAAAGCTGAGGAACTTGCTGTATTTCTTGTTATATTTGTGAGGGAGCGTTGAAACTATGGTTTGTTTATGCTATCATCATCCCACAATTCCATAATTATTCTTAATTATGTAGAATTTTTGTCCCTGTCATAAGGAACACTACCCCCTCACATCTGCAGTGAGAGAAAGACTGATCACAAGGCTGCAATGTTTAATGTCACAATTTCAGAGAAGTTTATATTTTTAGGGAAATCACATATTAATATTACTGTACTGTTTTGTTTTTTTCAAATTCAGCATTTGTTTTCCATTTTGAATATATTTGGGGCTTAATTTAATATGTAGTATAGAAAGGAGAACTCATTAGAAATATGGAAAAGAGAGAGAGCAGAAGAAAGATGAATTCTCTAGGCAATATTTAAATATTATTTATATGACAGGATCAGAGTGACTTCATTTTGTTTTTGCACAACTATGTTATATGGTTCCCTAGAAGTGTGTTACACCAGGGTATGGGAATAGCTGCATGCACACATCTCACATCAGCTTGGACATTTGAATATAACTACACTAGGAGCCCTGGATGTCAATTTTCAGGATAGAAATAATAATGTTAAGGTTTAGTTATGGAACAACTGTAAAGAAGATTCAAGAGGGAAAGTTCAAAAATGACATAGAAATTATAGACCAGATCACACAACTGTCATAAAGCCATCATCAGTTAATAAAACAGGGCTTTCTTTTAATGGAAAAAAAAAAAGCTGGCTTTTTTTCCATATATATATATATACATATATATTGACGTTGGAGGCCTTTGGAACTTTGCCTGACCTTTTTTTCTGGCTTTTTCATTTCCTGTTCTTTTTCTTTCTTAAATATCACTCCCTCCCCTGCTTTTTTTCAGATACTGTGGCATCTCTGAAACAAACTGTCAATGTGTTAAAAACAAATATATATTTCCTAAAAATAGTATAACTTAATGCCCTTGCTCCCAGAACCCTGCTATTCTAAGGACCATTGTGTCTGTGAATTGGTTTTCTTAAATAAATGTAGTCTCTTTCCTCATCCTCCCCTCTCCTTCACTCCCACAATAACTACGATGTGGAGATATTTGTAGGAAGAAATCCAAGAATAAACATGAGAATATTCTGAATGAAAAGCAAATCTCTAATAACAATGAATAAGATAGTTTAATTCTTTATAGATGAGTTTGGTTTAAATGCAAATCCTTATTTATAGCTCCATAGGGCAAAATAACTGTAGAGATAATGTGGAACAGAAAATCACCCACACATTCATGCACGCACACACACTTACTAACCTTCTGGCACACCAAGTTATCTAGTAGTAAGATGACACTCTAGAGTCTTATCTGGGACACTGAGAATGCAGCAGTATACAGACAGACCAGTGGAATTTACAGACATTGAACAAACACAAAACAAGTAATTTTGAGCATATGCAACTTAATGGTGCTACAACAACAAGGACAAGGAAGGAGAAATGCAGGTGCCCCTGTGAGATTACAGAACAAGGGGCTCAGATTTCATCTGCGGTCAGGAAGGTCTGCCTGGAAACTCAGACCTGGAATTTACATAGGAGATAGCCATGTAGGAAGAGGGTTGAAGGAAGACCATTCCAGACAGAGGATCTGTGTGTTCAAAGATTGCAAGCAAGATAGACTGGAAGCAAGGGAGACTTTCCAGTGTGGCTGGAGAGAGGAGAGAGAGCCAAGAGGAGTTGCAAACATGGGTGGGAATTAAATCATGCAAAGATTTCCAAGACCCAGAGAGAAGTTTGAACTTGTTCCCAAGAGAAATAGGAGGTAACTAAATGGGGGAATGGCACAAGGAGATTTACAAATCGGATAATATTTTGAAATAGTCTAGATTTTTCTGTTTCTCTGTGCATTTTCTTTTTTACCTTCTTTTCCAAACGGATATCTGACTCTGTTTTTCATTACTTTAGGGGAGTTATGTCACAGGGCAGAAAGAAGACACATCTGCAAGAATTTCTGGCTTTTATTTTCAAAACCATAAGCACTTAGGGGAACTTGGAGATTTACAAACAAAGTAGACAGAGATTTGGGGGATAAGGAGGATGGAGATAGGGGCTTCCCCTCAGATTAGAAAAATTGTTTCCTGTGGGGTGAGAGCAGAGAAGGGAGTGGTTTATAGGTTTTAGAACTGTGAGTATAAACATACAATCTCTCAGCAGCAGCCTCAGGAATGGGGCTGAGCAAGACCCCAGAGAGCTCCCAGAATGGCCATACAAATGGGGCAATGATCTTCCCAGTGAACACCTATTTGGATGCCCAGGGCCCTCTGTCACCAACCCCTATAGCCTTAACCACACAATTGACCCAATTTCAGGGAGCCATGGAAACTTCAAGAATGCCTAAGATAAAGTTTCCTATCAGTCTGGAAGGATGGCACTTCAAACAGAGAGGAAAGTGACATATGAGAAACAAAGTGCTGTGATATTTCTTGCACTGCTGACACTGTGGACTATGATTCATGCCAGTTATGCATATTTAAAGGCTTCTTCTGACTGCTGTATGAAAAATGGATTGGTGATAGGATGAGAGGATGCAGGTGAGAGATAATAGTGGCCCATGCTGGGGTGATAGAAGTGAGAATAAAAAGATAAAAAGAAGTGGATGGATTTGTAGAATGTTTAGAAAATTGAGTAGGTAGTAGCTGGTGATGGACCAGATGTGGCAGTGAGTGAGATGGACGATTCAAGGATAACTCCCTGGTTTCTGGTCTGAACAATTACACAGATAGTGGTATAATTGTTGTTGTTGTTAAATGCCATCGAGTCAGTTCTGACTCATAGTGAATCCGTATAGATGAGTACATTTCCTGAAGTAAGTAAGCAATGGAGTTTTAAGATGTTTACTTGATGATGTTGTTGAATCTAGGATGGTCTGCAGCAGTCATATATTGGGGATATTAGGAAGACCGTAGAAGCGTTGATGCTTTTGAGTTATGGTATTGGAGGAGAATATTGAAAGTGCCATGGGCTGCCAAAAGAACCAACAGATCTGTGTTGGAAGAAGTCTAGACAGAGTGCTCCTTGGAGGCCAGGATGGCCAAACTTCTCTCATACTTCAGACATATTGTCAGGAGAGACCAGTCACTGGAGAAGGATATCATATTTGGTAAGGTAGATGGTCAGAGAAAAAGAAGAAGAACACGAGTGATATGGATTGGCAAAGTGGCAGCATCAGTGGACACAAGTGTGAGATTGGCCCAGGACTGAGCAGTGTTTAATCTGTTGTGCATAAGGTTGCTATGAGTTGGTACTGACTTGATGGCACCTAACAACAACAATGTTCTTACCAGTAACATTAGTGGTTCAATGTTAGAATTATCACCTATTATGTGGGAGGTCTGGGTTCAATTCCTGGCCAATGTCTCTCATGTGCAGCCACTACCTGTCTGTAACTGAAGGCTTGCATGTTGCTAAGATGCTGGATCACCACACATCTGCCAGTTTGACATACTGTGGTGGCTTGCATGTTGCTTGGATGAAGGAGAGGCAGAGGCAGACTACTTCTTAATGTATAGCCATGGAAACCTTATGAATAGCAGTGGAACACTGTAAGCACCAGAATATTGAATATTGAAACCTGATGAAGAGCACCAGAATGTAGTTAAATACAGAGCCAGAAGATGACTGCTCAGATTGGAAGCCACTCAAAATAGGTCTGGGGAAGTGCTGCCTCCTCAAAGTAAAGTTGACTGTGATGATGTAAATGGAGTAAAACTTTCAGGACCTTCATTTGCTGATGGAACACAACATAAAATGAGGAGAAACAGCTGTAAGCATCCATTAATAATCAAATAGATGTGCAAATTATGAATCTAGGAAAATTGGAAGTTGTCAAAAATGAAATGGAATGCATTAATATCGATAACCTACACATTGTTGTTGTTATTGTTGTCACGTGCTGTCGAGTTGATTCCAACTTAAAGCAACTATGTGTGGGGTTTCCAAGGAGCAGGTAGTGGGTTTGAACTGCCATTTTCAAGGAAATTCAAACACTTCAAGACACTGGACTGCAAATCAAGGAGCACTGTGGTTTGCAGTCCAGTGCTGATCCAACAGCACCATACCAGGAGTCCATCCTACGCATGAGTGAGTTGAAATGGAGTGATATTGGCCATTTTGAATCTTAAAATCATATGGCTTACTATACCAAAAATGACAAATTGAAGAGAAATGGCATCATATTAATCATCAAAAGAACATTTCAAGTTCTATGTTGAATTATGATGCCGACTGAGATAGGATAATTTCCATATACACCTACAATGAAAAACAGTTAATATACTATTATTCAAATTTACTCACCAACTACTAAAGTCAGTGATGATGAAATTGAAGAATTTTACCAATTTCTTTGAAAATTGACCAAACACGCAGTCAAGTTGTGTGGATAGTTACTGGTGATTGGAATGCAAAGATTGGAAACAAAAAGAAAGGATCATTAGTCAGAAAACAAGGCCTTGGTAATAGTAATAGTGCAAGATCAATGACTTGCTCATTGCAAATACCTTTTTAAACAATGTCAAAGACAATTATACACAGGAACCTCATCAGATGGAATACACAGTTTTCAAATTGACTACATCTGTGGGAAAAGATGGTAGAAAAGCTCCATATCATTAGCCAAAACAAGGTTAGGGGCAGACTGTGAAACAGACCATTTATTGTTCATATGCAAGTTCAGAGTGAGGATGAGGAAAATTAAAACAAGTCCACAAGAGCCACAATTTGACCTTGAACATAACCCACCTGAATTTAGAGATCATCTTAAGAACAGATTTAAAACATTAGACAGTAAAAGGCCATTAAGAAAACAAGAAAGAAGGAAAAGACCAAAATGGATATCAGAAGACACTGAAACTTGCTCTCCAGCATAGAAATAATAAAGAAAAGGGAAAAAATAAGGAAGTAAAAGAGGAAAATTTCAAAGGGCACCTCAAGAAGACAAAGTCAAGTATTATAATGAAATGTGTTAAGACTCGGAGTTAGAAAATCAAAATGGAAGAATACACTTAGCATTTCTCAAGCTGAAAGAACTGAAGAAAAAACTTCAAGCCTCAATTTGAAATATTAAAGGATTCTATGGGCAAAATTCTATGGACCAATAAACAACATTCTTATCAATGGAGATAAGATTATAGTTGTCAAGGAGTTCATTTTTCTTAGATCAACTATCAACACTCATGGAAGCAGCAGTCAAGAAATCAAATGACATATTGCATTAGGCAAATCTGCTGCATGAGACCTTTTTAAAGTGTTGAAGAGCAAAGATGTCAGCTTGAGGACTAAGGTGTGCCTGACCCAAGCCGTGGTACTTTCAATAACTTCTTATGAATGTGAAAGCTGGACAGTGAATAAAGAAGACCATAGAAGAATTGATGCTTTTTAGTTATAGTGTTGGAGGAGAATATTGTAAGTGCCATGGGCTGCCAAAAGAACCATCAGATCTTTGTTGGCAGAAGCGCAGCCAGAGTGCTCCTTGGAAACCAGGATGGCCAAACTTCATCTCCTATACTTCGGACATATTGTCAGGAGGGACCAATCACTGGAGAAGAATATCATGTTTGGTAAGGTGGAGGGTCAGAGAAAAAGAGGAAGCTCCCCAATGATGTGGATTGGCAAAGTGGCAGCATCAGTGGGCTGATACATGGCAACAATTGTGAGGTTGGCCCAGGACCTGGCAGTGTTTTGTTCTGTTGTGTCTAAGTTCGCTATGAGTTGGTACTGACTCAATGGCACCTAACAACAACAACGTGGGAATATAGTGAATGATGTAGAAAGTATCCAAAGAAGACAGGAACAATACAGAGTCACTGTACCAAAAAGAAATGGACAATGTTCAACCATTTCAAGAGATAGTATATGATCCAGAGCCAATGGCCTGTAGGAAGAAGTTCAAGGTGCACCAAAGACATGAGGTGCCAGAAATTGATGGAACACCAATTGTAATCTTTCGACAAACTGATGCAGCACTGGAGGCACTCATTCATCTATTCCAAGAAATTTGGAAGACATTTACCTAGCTAACTGATTAGAAATTATCTATATTTATGCCCATTCCAAAAAAATCGGTGGGCCAATGGAATGTGGAAATCATCTAACAATATCATTAATCTCACATGCAAGTAAAATTTTGCCAAAGATAATTTTAAAATGGCTGCAACAGTTCATTGAAAGGGAACTGCCAGAGATTCAAACCAAATTCAGACAAGGACATAGAATAAGAGATATCATTGTCAACATCAGATGGATCTTAGCTAAAAGCAGATAATGCCAGAAAGATGTTTGCCTATGCTTTATTGGCTAAACATAGGTTTTTGGATGTGTGGATCATTAGAAGCTATGGACAACATTGTAGTGAATAAGTATCCTGGAACATTTCATTGTACTCATGAGGAGGACTGCCAAGAGGCAGTCCTTCGAACAGAAAAGGGGACACAGAATAATTTAAAACTAGGAAAGGTATGTGCCATTGTTGTATTCTTTCACCATACTTATTTATTCTGTATGCTGGGCAAATAATCTGAGAAAGTAGACTATATGAAGAGGAACATGGCATCAGATTTGGAGAAAGACTCATTAACAACCTGTGATATGCAGATGATACCACCTTTATTGCTGAAAGTGAAGAGGATTTAAAATATTTACTGATGAAGATTAAAGACCACAGCCTTCAGTATGGGTTGCACATTAATGTAAAGAAAACAAAAATTTTCACCACTGGACCAACAAATAACATCATGATACATGGAGAAAAGATTGAAGTTGTCAAAGACTTCATTTGCCTTGGATCTACAATCAACACTCATGGAAGCAGCAGTCAAGAAATCAAATGACAAATTGCATTAGGCAAATATGCTGCACAAGACCTCTTTAAAGTGTTCAAGAGCAAAGATGTTTGAGGACTAAGGTGCTCCTGACCCAAGCATTGGTATTTTCAATAGCTTCCTTGTTGTTGTTGTTAAGTACCATGGAGTTGGTTTCAACTCATAGTGACCCTATACAGGGTTTCCGAGGCTGTAAATCTTTACGGGAGCAAAAGGCCTCATCTTTCTCCCGCGGAACAGTGGGTAGTTTTGAACTGCCCACCTTGCAGTTCGCAGCCCGATTCGTAACCACTATGCTACCACAGCTCCTTCCAAGGTGTGTGAAAATTGGGCAATGAATGTAGAAGATCAGAGAAGAACTGATGCATTTGAGTTATGGTGTTGGTTGTTGTTAAGTGCTGTCGAGTTGGTTCTGACTCATAGCAACACTGTATAGGGTTTCCAAGGAGCAGCTGGTGGGTTTGAACTGCATGGGTTTAAACTGAGTATCGTGTTTGAGAAGAATGTTAAACTGTATGAGTTTGAGCTGGGTATGGTATTGGAAAAGAATATTAAAGGGTATTAAAAGTACCATGGGGGGGGGGCTAGAAGAACAAAGAAAGTTGGAAGAAGTACAGCCAGAGTGCCCCCTTAGAAGCCAGGATGGCAAGACTTTGTCTCTGTGAAGGACATCATGTTAGGTAAACTGAAGGGTCACTGAAAAAAAAAGACTCCATGAGATGGATTGGCACAGTGGCAGCACAAAGGGCTCAAGCTTAGCAAAAATTGTGAGGATAGCACAGGACTAGGCAGTTTTTTGCTCTGTTGTGACTAAGGTTGCTATGAGTCAGAAGATGCATGCTCAACAGCACTTAACAATGGTGCTAGAAAGGTTTCAGTGGAGCTTACAGACTAGGATGGACTACAACGTTCTGATCTGTAAGCAGGAACTGACTGAATGACAACTAACAAAACAACGAATAATGACATTTTACCAGTACATCTAAACAAACAGCAAATGCACCCCAAGGAAAAAAAACTGTAGTTAGTAGCC
Source organism: Chrysochloris asiatica (assembly GCF_000296735.1). Lineage (NCBI taxonomy): Eukaryota > Metazoa > Chordata > Mammalia > Afrosoricida > Chrysochloridae > Chrysochloris > Chrysochloris asiatica. The sequence continues at coordinate 4,890,114 of NW_006408689.1, forward strand.
AAGGATAGACAACATAGGAGGTCAACGCATTGCAAGAGATAAAGGCAACCAAGTCTTCTCTGTCCACTGTCTCAAGTACAGAATATGTAAAAAGAGGCCCAAAGAAGCCTATGGCTGGAAGTATTTCCTGAAGCAGGAATTTTCTGACTTGAGGAACAGCTCTACTTCTATGCTCCCAGTAACTTAGGCAGAATGTAGACTGCATTTCAGGTTCATTCTTATTTATAACAGCATTCTTACCTTAGATGGAAAACTGCCCATTCATTCACTGGTCCCAGTTTTGCCCTCTGTGGCTGCACAGAATAAGTCTAATTCCTTTTTCATTTTATATTTGGAAGTTGTTGATACAGCTTCTTTTTTCCTATAGTTTTTCATTGTAGGTTAAAATTTGATTTATTCTTCAGTTATTATTTTCAACAAACACGCAAGAACAGATACAGAACTAATACATATGGAATGTTGTGAACATGCATCTTATATGTATGTTGTAGTGACTGCTGTGAGCTTCCCAAACTCCACATGGGGTATCAATGATATTGTCTGATGGTTTCTACATTCTGTTGGATCACCTTTTCTTGGAATGGACACAAATATGTATCTCTTCCAGTCAACTGGCCAGGTAGTTGTCTTCCAAACTTTTTGACATAGATGAGTAAATGCCTCCAGTGCCACATCAGTTTGTAGAAAGACTTCAATTTGCATTCCATCTATACCTGGTGCCTAGTTCAGGTGCGTAGTTCAATGCACCTTGGACTTCTTCCGTCAGGATCATGGCTCTTGATTATATGTTAGCTCTTGAAATGGTTGAACATTGACCATTTCTTTTTGGTACAGAGACTGTGTATTCCTTCCATCTTCTTTTGATACTTTTTGCATCATTCAATATTTTGCTCATAGAATTCTTCAAAATTGCAAGTCAAGTCTTGAATTTTTCTTCAGTTCCATCAGCTTGGTAAGTGCTGAGTGTGTTCTTCCCTTTTGGTTTTCTAACTCAAGGTCTTTGAACTTTTCATGATAATATTTGACTTTGTCTTCTCGAGTGTACCTTTGACATTTTCTGTCCAGCGCTTGTACCTCCTTATCTCTTCTGTTTGCTTTAGCATCTCTATTCTGCAGAACACATTTCAGGGTATCTTCTGACATCCATTTTGGTCATTTCCTTCTTTCTTATCTTCTTAATGATAAGGTGTATGATATTCTTGATGACATTCCATAACTCTTCCAGTCTTCAGTCTTTAGTGCCTAATGCATCAAATCTGTTCTTCAGATGATCACTAAATTCAGGTGGGATATATTCAAGGTCGAGGGAGCTCTGGTAGCGTAGTGGTTACGAATCGGGCTGCGAACCTTAAGGTCAGTGGTTCGAAACTACCAGCTGCTCCATGGAAGAAAGATGAGGCTTTCTACTCCCATGAAGATTTACACCCTTGAAAACCCTGTACAGGGTTACTATGGGTCAGAACGGACTTGATGACACTTAACAACAGCAACATATTCAAGGTCAAATTTTGGCTCTTGTGGACTTGTTTTAATTTTTTTCAACTTCAACTTGAATTTGCATATGAGCAATTAATGATCCATTCCACACTCTGCCTCTGGCCTTATTTTGGTTGATGATATGAAGCTTTTCCACCATCTCTTTTGCCGCAGATGTAGTCAATTTGGTTTCTGTGTATTCCATCTGGTGAGGTTCACGTGTATGGTATCCCTTTATGTTGTTTGAAAAGATATTTGCGATGAAGAAGCCACTGATCTTGCAAAATTCTATTATGTGCTCTCCAGCATCCTTTCTCTCATCAAGGTCATATTTTCCAATTATTAATCCTTCCTTTTTGTTTCCAATCTTTCCATTCCAATTGCCAGTAATTATCAATACATCTTGGTTGCATACTTGAACAATTTCAGACTGAAGAAGTTGATAGAATTGCTGTAAATCTTTACAGGAGCTGAAAAACCTCATCTTCTACCCACAAAATGATTAGTAGACTCAAACCACAAATCTCATGGTTCATAGTCTAGTGTTTACCTACAGACCCACTATGCTCCCAGATTGTATCACTCCTAACAGCAAAATTATTTCACAAAATCTTTCTACATTGAGTTACATTATTAGTAACTGAGTAGAAGACGTCTTTTCTTTCTTCTTTTCCTTTAACTACTACTTTATCCTCAAAAAAGTTATTGATATAGGTTCATGAATACTAAAGCACCAGAAAATTGGACAAAGTCAATGACTATAGAAATACTGACAGCAATGAAAACAACAATGGTTACTTGCATACCAAATGATTCAAAACATCATTGTAATTATGTAATAATGATAGTTCTAACAGGAGACCCCAAAAAGAAGACTCAGCATTTCTCAAACTGAAAGAATTGAAGAAAAAAATTCAAGCCTCAGGTTGCAATATTGCATGATTCTTTGGGAAAAATATAAGCATCATAAGAAGATGAAAAAAGTGATTAAAACATCAAACTAACAAGATGAAATAACCTTAATAAATATCTATGCTCCAAATAAAAGAGCTCCAAGATATATAAAGCAATACCTACTAGACAGCACTGAAAAGAAAATTAGGAAAACAATACCATTTACAATAGC
>NW_006408689.1:4896064-4922211 GCF_000296735.1 Chrysochloris asiatica
AGTTTTGTAGCCAAAAGGGGTGAGTGGTTGAACTTGACCCTGGGACCATCAAGGGAGAAGAGAAGCAGCAGAGTGTGGGACCCTATCCAGAGAAGCGGCAATGCCAGAGATGGAGGCAAAAATGATGACATGGAGAGACGGAGCAGCTGAGGACTCTAGACTCATGGTGGGAGAAGGGATGTGTGCTGGTGGCCGAGGGGCAGGCTTGCAGGGTGTGCTCTTTGGCTGTTTGAATGATTGTATGTTCCTGAATGTTTTGGTGCACATCCAAAAATAAATAAATAAATAACAGAGGGAATGTTATGTAAGCATTGTAATCATTGCAATGAAACGAATACTATGGGATGAATGTAAAACTGACGTTCCCTCATGTAAACTATCACTCAATTCACAACAAAAACTTAAAAAAAAAAAAAAAAGATGAAAAGAATGTACAGATCCATTGTACCAAAAGAACTGTTTTATATTCAGCTATTTTAAGAGGTAACGTATGATCAAGAACCAACGATACTGAAGGAAGAAGTCCAAGTTGCACTGAAGACAATGGCAAAAAACAAGGCTCCAGGAATTGGCAGAATACAAACTGAAATGTTTCAACAAACTGATATAGCACTGAAAGTGTTCAATCGTCTATGCCAAGAAATTTGGAAGACAACCACTTGTCGAATCTAATGGAAGAGAACCCTATTTGTGCCCTTGCCAAACAAAAGTGACCCAATAGACTTTGGCTATCATTGAAGAGTCTCAAGTAAAATTTTGATGAAGATAATTCAAAAATGTTTGCGGCAGTATACCAACAAAGAGCTGCCAGAAATTCAAGCCAGATTCAGAAGAGGATGTGGAATGAGGGATATCACTGCTAATTAGCTGGATTTTTGCTAAAAGAAGAGAAAAATATCTACTAGTGCTTTATTGCAAAGGCTTTCTACTGTGTGAATCACAACAAACCATGGATAACATTTCAATGAATAGGTATTCAAGAACACTTCATTTTGATCATGAGGAACCTGTACATAGATCAAGAGGCATTCGTTCCAACAGAACAAGGGGATACTAAATGGTTCAAAATCAGGAAAGGTTTGAACCAAGGTAGTATCCTTTCAACATAATTATTTAATCTGTATTCTGAGCAAATAATCCAAGACTGGATTACATGAAGAAAAATGTGGCATCAGGATTAGAGGAAGACTCATTAACAAGCTGAGATATGCAGGTGACACAATCTTGCTTGCTAAAAGTGAAGAGGACCTGAAATACTTACAGAAGATCAAAGACTACAGCCTTCAGTATGGATTGCACCTCAATGTAAAGAAAATAAACATTCTCATCACTGGACCAATAAATAACATTATGATAAATTGAGAAAAGTTTGAAGTTGTCAAAAACTTAATTTTGCTGAGTTACATTATCAATATTCATGGAAGCAGCAGTCAGAGAATTAAAAGGTACAGTAGGTAATTCTGCTGCAAAAGACCTCTGAGTCACTTTTAGGATTAAACTGTGCCTGGCAGGTATTTTCAATCACCTCATATGTATGTGAACATTGGACAATGAATAAAGACAGCGGCTGTAGAAGAATCAAAGCATTTAAATTATGATTATGGAGAAGAATACTGAAAGCACCATGGACTGTCAGAAGAACAAATAAATCTGTCTCGAAAGAAGTACAGCTTCCTTAGAACTGAGGATGCCAGACTTCATCTCTTGTTCTTTGGACATGTTGTCAGCAAGGACCAGTCCCTGGAGAAGGATATTATGCTTGGTAAAGTGGAGAATCAATGAAAATGAGGAAGACTCCCCCAACACAGTGGCAGCAACAATGGACTCAAAGAAACAATTGTGAGATGGCACAGGATGTTTTCTTCTCTTGTGCGTTGAGTGTCTCTATGAATCTGAGCCAATTTGACAGGACCTAACAACAACAATAACATGTGTATGTGTATATGTATATGTATAACCAAAAATCAAACCCACTGCTTCTGAGTGGATGCCAACTCACAAGGATCCTATGTAGGGTTTCTGAGGTCATAAATCTTTACAAGAACAGAAAGCCTTATCTTTCTCCTGAGGAGTGGCTGGAAAGTTTGAACTACCTATCTTTCAGTTAGCAGTCCAGTGCTTATCCTACAGTGTCACCAGGGATCCTCATGTATATATATTTTTAAAGTTTTAAACACGAAATAGAATTATTTTGAGATAATTTCTATATAATGAAAGATTCCATATAACCAAATAATAGAAGCAGAAAGAAGTAACCAGTCACATGTATTGAGATCAAACTTGTTAGACTATGACTTCATGAAGGCTGTTGTTGTTGCTGTTAGCTGACATCGAGTCAGTACTGACTCATAGCAACCTTATGCACAGCAGAATGAAACACTGTCCGATCCTGGACCAACCTCACTATTGTTGCCATGCTTGAGTTCATTGATGCTGCCACTTGGACAATTCATGAAGGTAGCAACCTTCCCCCCCCACCCCCACCCCCCGTCACCACACTACTATAAGCACTGTCTGAGCTCTGGTGTAGTGCTGTAGGATGATCACTAACCACTCTCAAAACCCTATACAGCACCACGATGAGTCAGAATCAACTCGACAGCACTTAATAACAACAACAATGCTAGGGCATGGTTGAGGAGATAATCCATGTACTCCCTGAAATAGAAAGTAGTTAAGGGGTGTCACCTCAACTAGGTGGTAAAATTATTTGATTCTCCTAAGTGATGGTCCTTGTTCTTAGGAGTTTTCTTGATTCCCACTGTTAGAGTTCTGGTGTGGTACTGTAGGATAAGCCCTTAACTATTAACCACAAGGTTGGTGGTTCAAACCCACCCGCCATTCCTTGGAAATCTTATACAGGATCACTATGAGTCAGAATGGCACTTAACAACAACAATAGCAACAACTTACATTCTTTCAGGTTCCTCTTCCAACTTCTTCCAACTCCTCTTTTTTTTTTTTCTTTGATTTTTTTTCTTTCAGAGTCTTCATCTTTCTTTTGTCTGTTTCTTCTGTCTTCCTTTCTCTCTTCCTTCATGGTTTATATCTTTTTAAATTTCTGCTCTCTTTTCTATCACACTACTCTTTATCTGTCTGTCTCTAGAAAATGGTGAAATCTGGAAGCCCCAAAGAGAAGTTAAACACTTCCTTGTCCTTAATTTGGAGACTTAGATTAGAGTTGGCAGGGAACAATTAGAATGTGATTTTAGGAGGAGTCATTCACAGGCTACATCATACTTCCTGCTCAAGAGTCTACCAGCTGAGCTATTCATATGCTGTCATTCCAGGCAAAATTGTTTATACATCACATAATGCTAGTCTATGTTGTGTCTGTTAGAGCTCTGGCGAGGAGTCTACCCTGGATTGGACAGTTGGACCCAGGCACATGGTCAACACACAACACGAGAGATCCATATTTGGACATGAGTAGGCCTTAAACACTAATGAGTCTTGGCACAATTGTGGCTCTGGAAATTCAGCCCACAGATCAAGTCACACATGATGAAAAATCAAAACAGAATTAAGTTGGCACTTTCCCCCTGTATAGACATGGAATGGTCAAATGTTATCTGTGCCCTATTTTATACTTTTTCTCATACACAATGAGAAAGACCCAAATACAGACTCAACACAAATATAGAGGCAGCATGTGATCAGATGGGGCTGGCTTTCCTAAAGAGATTTGAGATCATTGAATAAACATCCATTCATCTAGAACAGTTTGCATATGGTCGTATTCAGTAGATGGGAAATGAGCAAGGTCAGATCCATGATCCTTGGAAATTGGATGATAAAGTTCTATTTCAGTATAAATAGAACACGGATCACTGCCTCCCCATTATCCTTGGCCTGACCTTCCAATGACCCTGATATGTGAAATATTTTCAGACTCATCTTCCATGATTCCTCTTAAGGAATTCAGAACCTCCATCAAACTGGCCAACTTATCTTTTCATTCTCTGTTCTTCCAGATCTTAGGTAGTGTGGTTCTTTCTCGTCTTACTTTACTGTTTCCAAACTGTAATCCTCCTTCAAGTCCCAGATCTTATATCACTTCCAAATGGAAACATGCACACCCCTCTCTAACTTTTTAGCACTTTTTACCTCTTTGAAGGTGCCAGTCATTTCCTAAGGAAGCCTTGGTAGTGCTGTAGTTAGAGCACTGGGCTGCTGACTGAAAGGTCAATGGTTTGAATCCACCAACTGCTTCACAGGAGAAAGTTGTAGCAATCTGCTTCCATGAAGATTTATAGCCTTGAAAACCCTCTGAGGCAGCTCTACTCTGTCCCCTAGGACCCACTCCATGGCAGGGATTCGTTTTGTTTGTTTGTTTTTGGTTTAGTCATTTCCTACTTTGTGTCCCAGATGTAACCAGTGAGGACTCTTGTGTCACTAGAGGAAGTGTCAGACAAACTGAACGGAAATGTCTAAGACTTACTTCTGACTTTGATCCCAGAAGTAGGAATTTGTGTTTTTCTTTGCTTCCAAAGTCCCTCCCGACTCTGCACCAACCACCTATAAAGCATCTACTTTTTCCCTATTAGTATTTTGTGTGGAATTGTAGGATAAGCACTGGACTGCAAGGTCAGTTTGAACTGCAGAGTCAGTGGTTCAAAGTCACTAGCCGTTCCTCTGAAACACTATACAAGGTCATGATGAGTCAAAACAGACTCAATGGCACTTGACAACAGCAACAGTATTTTGCAACAAGGGGCGTACTAGAGAGAAATAAAAATAGCAACAACTCAGGAATGGAGCTGTAAGAGAGTTTTTTCCCTGCTTGGAAACACTGTACAGGGTCACTATGAGTTGGAACCGACTCCATGGCACATAACCACCACCACCACCATGCTTGAACTAGTGGCCAACCTTAGTAATTAAATGATCACTCCTCTCATCAAGAAGAGACAAGTACAGATCTTAAATGAGGCTAAAATGGAGTACTTAAGCATTCCAGACAACATGGATGCTTGGAAGCTTAGCTGCAAGATAATACATCAGAAGTATTGAATGAAAACCCTGGTCAGGGACATTCTTTCTCCATTTCCAGAGAGGTGAATAATGCTCATGGACACGTAGAAGTTCAAAGATTTGATGCTTGTTATCTACCTAACTATTCTGTTCATTAAACCCATTTCTTTAACCTGTGTGAATATCCACATATGGGAGTACAGGTATGGTGAAGGAAAGAAATGAAACTAATGCAGAATAATAGACATCTACTACACAGGATTGTCAATAGATACTATTCCTAAATATAGTATTGTATATGGTAGCGTAGTGGTTACGAATCGGGCTGCGAACCTTAAGGTCAGCGGTTCGAAACTACCAGCCGCTCCGCGGGAGAAAGATGAGGCTTTCTACTCCCGTAAGGATTTACACCCTCGGAAACCCTGTACAGGGTCGCTATGGGTCGGACCCGACTCAACGGCACTTAACAACAACAACAACTACACAGGATTGTCAATAGATACTATTCCTAAATATAGAGACCTGGTATAGCAAATTAGAACCCAAATAAGAATTTATGGTTACATATCCTGAGGGAGGGCTGTGTTTTAAACAGGTCTAGTGGTTCCCTACCCTGGACCAATAAACAACATTCTTATCAATGGAGAAAAGATTGAAGTTGTCAAGGACTTCATTCTTCTTGGATCAACTATCAACACTCGCGGAAGTAGCAGTCAAGAGATCAGACGACGTATTGCACTGGGCAAATCTGCTGCACAGGAACTTTTTAAAGTATTGAAGAACAGAGATGTCAGCTTGAGGGGATGCGAAAGCTGGACAGTGAATAAGGAGGATCGTAGAAGAATTGATGCCTTTGAGTTGTGGTGTTGGAGGAGAATACTGAAAGTGCCATGCATGGGCTGCCAAAAGAACCAATAGATCTGTTTTGGAAGAAGTGCAGCCAGAGTGCTCCTTGGAGGCCAGGATGGCTAAGCTTCGTCTCTCCTACTTTGGACATATTGTCTGGAGGAAACAAACGTTAGAGAAGGATGTCATGCTGGGTAGGGTGGAGGGTCAGAGAAAAAGAGGAAGACCCCCAACGAGATGGATCAGCCAGGTGGCATCATTGATGGACTCAAGTGTGGCAGCGGTAGTGAGGTTGGCCCAGGATCGGACATTGTTTCGTTCTGCTGTGCATGGGGTCGCTATGAGTCGGTTCCGACTCGATGGCACCTGACAACAACAACAACAAAGTGGTTCCCTATATAACCACTGCAACTTCTAAATCTGTGTTTGTTGGATGAAGTAAGGGAGTTCCATCACTAAGTCTATTTACTTTTACCAATTTTAATGCACTCTAACCTCAGAAATTCACTTCTGAGGCCTCCACTTTTACATTGCTCTTTAAAATGATGCATGTTTTAAAGGTTCCTTAGGCACGTGTGATTTTCTAGACTCTCTAGTTTTGTATAATGCCATGTGTTTTCGATGTCTAGGTTTTCTGAATCAAAATATTAACAGTAGTTATTTGAGTAGAAAAGGTGGAATCTTCTTAATTTTCCTAAATCTATATTACTTTTTGGTATCCTGGTATGACACTGCAGAATAATGCACTGGACTGAAAGATTGGTTTGAAATGCAAGGTGGGCAGTTTAAACCCACCGGCTGCTCCTCGGAAACTCTATACAGGGCCGCTATGATGAGGAACTGACTCAACAGCACTTAACAGCAACATATTACTTCTTGCTTGCGTGTTTGTTTACATGATGCATTGCTTTTGTAACTTATTAAATAAGGTGATTTGGTAGCAAGTTTCTGGGAACAAAATAAGATAAGAAGTGGGTTGTTTCCTATATAACTTCTATACATTGTATAACTTATGCAATAACAATGTTCTCCTGTTGGTGTCACTTTGGCTCTGTGAGCTTGGACAAGTCATTTCATTTCAGCTTCATCATATATTAAATTGGGGCTCAAAAAAGACAAGTGTTAATTTTCTTCCCCATTCTAAAATTCTAAGTGCATGTTTAAAGACTTAAAATTTATGTGCCCATATCTCAAAAATTTCCACAGATGTTGAAGGTGAAGGAGAAGGGTTCTTGAGTAGGTGAGTATTGCTAGGGGAAGATTTGCATAGTGCTGATTTAGCAAGTGAAAAATGGACTGTGACAGATGAATGCTGTGAAGCTTGATCTGCTCAGTATCTGGCCCACACAGCCTGGTCTGATCAAGTCTTCAGAGTCATATGGTCCCTATTTGGTTTTACAATAAATAACCCAGACTTATGAGGTAGACACCAATTAATGAAATCATCTAGTACAGAGGAGAGCAATCCTCCAGGGCAGTCAGTTTGGAAGCAGAGACCATTCACCAGACTTGCCAAGCCTGGAGCTTTTATTTCTGCCGTGATAGAAATCGTAAGATTCCTCCCAAATCCAGATGATCTTTGCTCTGAAATATACCAATGGTTGTCACGGAGGTCATGAAAAATTTGGCTCCCTCAGACTTCACCTATGATGAGGAGCAATTCTGATTCTATTCAGAGGCTGGATGCAGTGCTAGAAGGTACCTGGGTACCTATGTGAAGGATAGAAACTTCTGATTAAACCAAGTTTACCTCATTTTCTTTGTTTGTTTATATTCATCCTGAAAGGACGTAGAAATGACTCCAGGTCAGAATTTTGGAAAATACTGTAGGCAGCATCTTGAGGATGCTCCTGGTTGGGAAAGAAAACTATTGATGTGTTCATATATATTGAGAACCAAACTCACCATGGGTGCTCAATAAATATCAAGCAATCAATCATTTCTCCAACCACAGAGAAGCTTCCCGTTCCAAATATGTAGTCATGGAAGGGGGCTTGGCCCAAGACCTGTCTCCCTTTTCCAAATGATATGACTCCAAACTTCAGGAAAAGTCATAGGCATTTATTGTTGTTGTTGTTGTGTGCTTTTCATCCCATAGCATGTGAAGCTAGCATCCGTGGCAACCCCGGAAACAGTAATCTTTAGATCAAGACACCAAAACAGATTTTGCCACATGTCTGTCAAACTTTTACAACCTAATGGAAAGATAAACTTAAATAATAACCAGGCAGCTGGTTGTAAGTGACTATAAAAAAAAACAAAACAAAAAAAACCCATTCTGAAAAGCAAATCTATTGTATGGAACTCTTGAGTATTGAAAGCACTTGCTGGAAGAAAGCCATAAACTGCCTTGATTTGAGTCAATTTTACATCAATCAGTATGCGTCAAAGATGACATTTTGCATTTTTTATTTAATGATCCTTATATTATAAATTTTGCCTCTGTGTGTTAGGAAAGAGAACACTAAAAATACACCATAATGATTGACAAGCTACTAGCAATGTTTAAATGTAACTATTGCTAAAATTAATTACCACTGAAGTATGAGCCTTTGGAGTTACCTACTTTTTATCTTATAATACTGAGATGTCCCCAGATGTGAAATTCACTTCTGAGGGTTCCAATTTTACATTGCTCTTTAAAATGATGCATGCTTTAATGGTTCCATAGGCACGTGTGGTTTTCAAGACTGTCTAGTTGTAACTTTATAGACCTTTTGATGGACCATTTGTCTTTGGCTTTTAAAGAAGGGAACCGAAGTTCTAGGATCATATATGTTTTTTATTTAATAGCCATGTATCAAATCCCCACATACTTCTTTGTACAGTGGGATAATAATTTGATATATTACCCATGTGAGGCTTTGTTCCTTTATATTATTTTAGCCTTGTGACCCCCTGAGCATCTTGCTTCAGGACCATTAAAAATATAGACTCTACTGGGGGCAATTTCAGAGGAGATGAGGGAGCAAAGGGGCAAATCATAAGTTTTTTAAAATTTAAAAGTCACTTATCCTGGGGTAGGAAATTGAGGAAAGATGTGTGACAGGGTTGTATTCTTTCACCATACTTATTCAAGCTGTATGCTGAGCAAATAATCTGAGAAACTGGGTTATATGAAGAAAACGTGGCATCAGAATTGGAGAAAGACTCATTAACAACTTGATATACGCAAATCATACAACTTTGCTGCCTAAAGTTAAGAGGACTTAAAATACTTACGGATGAAGATCAAAGACCATAGCCTTTGGTATGGATTGCATCTAAATGTAAAGAAAAGAAAAATCCTCACCACTGGATCAATAAACAACATTCTTATCAATGGAGAAAGGATTGAAGTTGTCAAGGACTTCATTCTTCTTGGATCAACTATCAAACTTATGGAAGCAGCAGTCAAGAGATCAGACAATGTACTTCATTAGGCAAATCTGCTGCACAAGACCTTTTTAAAATGTTGAAGAGCAAAGATGTCAGCTTGAGGACTAAGGTAAGCTTGACCCAAGCCATGGTATTTTAAATAACCTCTTATGCATGTGAAAGTAGGACAGTGAATAAGGAAGACAGTAGAAGAATTGATGCATTTGAGTTATGGTGTTGGGGGAGAATATTGAAAGTACCATGAGCTGCCAAAAGAACCAACAGATCTGTGCTGGAAGAAGTTCAGCCAGAATGCTCCTTGGAGGCCAGGATAGCCAAACTTTGTCTCTCATACTTTGAACATATTGTCAGGAGTGACCAGTCACTGGGGAAGGATATCATGTTTGGTAAGGTGGAGGGTCAGAGAAAAAGAGGAAAACCCCAGCGAGATGGATTGGCAAAGTGGAAACATTAATGGGCTCAAGTGTGGCAACAATTGTGAGGTTAGCCGAGGGCTGAGCAGCGTTTCGTTCTATTGGGTATAGGGTCTCTATGAGTTGGTACCGACTCGATGGCACCTAACAACAACAACATCCTGGGGTAAGACAGAAAAAATGATAGTAATCAAACAGATTTCCCTGGGTTTCCATTCCTTACCCTCACCAAAAATTATGATCCTAAGAGATAGTAAGGATAAGAAAGAGCTGAGGGATTGGTGAACGGCCCTAGTTTGGGGTAGACACTATGCCTAGACTGAAAGTGGGATAGTGGGATAGTGGGATTGAAACTAGGCCTATTTTCCATCTTGGGTTCTGAGAGATGGCCAATCTCACAAATCTCTCTTCACCTTGTCTCTGGAAAGTAAGCTACGTGGGGTGGAGCTATAAGCGGAAATGAGAGAGGAGAGATTAAAAAAAAAAAAAAAAAAAGTGTTCAAGAAGTTTGAGGCCAGGGCAAGCAGCCACTGTAGAAGGAGATATGGCCAGGAGTTTCCAGACAGGGGTCTAATGAAGCATCATTCATCTTAGCAGATGCCAACTTGGAGAGGTGGAGACTGGCCAAGACCCAAAATACATGGCACATCTCAGATGATATCAGCAGTAACAGATACAAAGAGGCCCACGTATCTCCCATTTCTCTAATATGTAACCCTACAAATTTACCCCAGAGATCATGTTTCTAAGGAAGACCTCCCACAAGCCCACACCAGATGCCATGTTGCCTAGGAAGGTCCTCCAGACCCACCCCAGATGACTTGTTGAACTTGTAAGTCTTCCTACGGGTAGGAAAGGAAAAACAAACAAACAAACAAGCAAAAAACAACAACAAAAACCAACCCTGAAGTCCTGGTATGGAGCTGTAGGATCAGCACTAAACTGCTAACCTCAACACTGGTGAATGAAACCCACCAGCTGCTCCTCGGGAACTCTACACAGGGTCTTTATGAGTCACAACCTACCTGACAGCACTTCACAAAAAAATTAACAACGGGACAGAGGCCTTTAAATTACTGATACAATTTTAGAATTGACTAGATTATGGTCTGGTTGTCAGAGAAATAGAAATTAAATTAAGGAATAGGGTCATAATTGTTACAAGTTTGTGACCTGTCAAATATCAAAATATCTCCATTAGTGCTGTTGTTAAGTGTTGGTTCCAACTCACAATAACCCTGTGTACAGTTTCCAAACATTGGTGGGTTTGAACCACTGATCTTGTGGCTAATAGTCAGGGCTTATCCTAGAAAACTACAGTAGGACTCCAATAGTATAATGTGAAACAAAATACTCCACTGTTGTTGTTCTTAAGTGCCATCAAGTTGGTTCTGACCCAGAGTGACCCTGCATAGGTTGTCCAAGGAGCAGCTGGTGAGCTTGAACTACTGACCTTGTGGTTCAAACCGACTTTGCAGTCCAGCACATTAACCCACAGCACCACACCAGGACTCCATTAGTAAAGTAAATATGCTCCTCATTGTCAGTGCTTTTAAACAATAGGTTGCTTTTGTTGTTAGGTGCTATTGAGTCAGTTCCAACTAATAGCAACCCTATGTGCAACGAAACAAAATGGCGCCTAGTTCTGCATCTTCCTCGAAGACATTGCTATGCTTGAGATCACTGTGGCAGCCATTGTGTCAATCTATCGCATTGAGGGTCTTCTTCTGATTTGTTGAGCCTCTACTTTACCAAGCATGTGCTTCTTGAGGGACTGGTCCCTCCTGATGACATGTTCAAAATATGAAGTCTTGCCATTCTCACTTCTAATGAGCATTCAAGTTGTATTTTTTCCAGGACAGACTTGTTTGTTCTTCAGGAAGTTCATGACTTATTTAATATTCTTTGCCTCCACCATACTTTAAAAACATAAATTCTTCTTTGATCTTTCTTATTCATTGTCCAGTTTTAACACAGTTAAGTAACTGAAAATAACATAGCTTGGGTTAGGCACAACTTGTTCCTCAACATCTTTGCTTTTAACATTTTAAAAAGGTCTTTTGCAAACTCATCATTTGACATCTTGACTGCTGTTTCCATAGGCGCTGATTATGAATCCGAATAAAATGAAATCCTTGATAGTTTCAATATTTTCTCCATTTGTCATGATGATTATTAGTGCAGTTGTGAAGTTTTTTGTTTTGTTTTTGTTTTTTTTTTGCTTTATGTTCAGGTGTGATCCATACTTAAGGCTTTAGTCTTTTATCTTCATCAGTAAGTGCCTCAAGTCCTCTCCACTTTCCACGAGCAAGGTTATATTAGCTGCATGTTGCAGGTTGTTAATGAGTCTTCCTCCAATCCAGATGCCATATTTTTCATCATATAACCCAGCTTCTCGTATTATTTGCTCAGCATACAGGTTGAATAAGTATAGTGAAAGAATACAACCCTGGTGCATTCCTCTCCTGATTTTAAGCCATACAGTATCTCCTTGTTCTGTTTGAATGACTACATCTTGGTCTATGCACAGGCTTCTAATGAGCATAATTAAGCATTCTTGAATTCTCATTCTCTTCAATTTTATCCATAATTTATTATGATTCACACAACCAAATCCCTTTGCATAGACAATAAATCATAGGTAAATGTCTTTCTGGTATTCTCCAAACATTCTGGCTTTCAACCAAAATCCATCTGACATCAGCAAATTATATTCCTCATTCCACATCTTCATCTGAATCAGGCTTGAATTTCTGCTTGTTTCCAGTCATTGCATGGCTGTAATCATTTTTAAACTGCCTTCAGATAGATTTTATTTGCATGTGATATTAATGATATTGTTTGTTGATTTACACATCCTGTTGGATCACCTTGTTTTGAAATGGACTGAAATATTCATCTCTTTCAGTTGGTTGACCAGGCAGCTGTCTTACAAATTTCTTGGCATAGATGTGTTAATACTTCCAGCATTGCATCTAATTGTTGAAATATCTCAACTAGAGCCTTATTTGTTGACAATGCCTTCAGTGCAGCTTGGACTTCTTTCAGTACATCAGTTCTTGATCATAAACTTCCTCTTAAAATGGTAATTAAAGGGCAATCAGTTCTTGTTTGATATGGTGACTCCATGTAGTCCCTCCATCTTTTATTTTTTTCTCTCTCTTTTTGAATTTAATGAGTTTACATTAAAAAAAAAATAGGTAGTCATTTTACATTTAAGGAATAGAAACATTAAAAAAAAAATACAAAGGATGAAAGGATGCTAACCAAGTTTACATTCCTTTTTGTTCTAGTTTTTAACTACAATTCATCTCAATGTATCTTACTGAAATGTGCAAATGCATTTACAGCACCCATTACGATCATGAACAATCATGAAAATAAATTAAGGAAGCACACTGTTAACAGTGACCCTCTGAGGAAATTGATTTACTTTCTATTAAAACACTATAGTATATTGTTGTTGTTGTTAAGTGCAGTTGAGTCGGTTCCCACCCATAGCGATTCTGTATAGGGTTTCCGAGGAGCAGCTGGTGAGCTTGAACTGCCAACTTTACAGTTCAAACGACTTTGCAGTCTGGTGCATTAACCCACAGGGCCACACCAGGATAGTATATAAGCATTACATAATAATATTACCTAGCCAACTGAGAACCTTTGGTCATAAGAATCATCATCGTAAGTATTTTGGAAATAAGTTCTAATAAGAATTAAATATTTAAAAGGTGAAATATTCCTTTATTTTAACTTTAGGAGGATCTGTTTTTCATTGTTAAGAAAAGCTTTCATAGTTTTAAAGCAAAAACTGCTAAATAGAGTCGAGTCTAAATAAACTGTACTCCTGAGTTCAAATTTACAGGTAAGTCTTTTGTAAATAGTGCTCAATAAAGTATTGTCCCTACCCTCCCTCTTGCCCATATCTTTATTGTTTCTTAAAAAACTTTGGTCAAGTGTACAAATATATCAAGGATGACATATATGCTATATAGTAGCAACAGCACTAATGCCATCTAATGACTTAATGTTTTAAAAGTAGAAGGCAATTAAAATGTACTCAGTTATATTTAAAAAAGCTTCCATGGGGTAATATTGAAACAGTCACAAAGATTGAGAAAATACTGATATTAAAGTACAAATGACTACAATGTTAAAATAGACAAAAGTTACTATACAAGAGCCTTTTTTAAAATTAAGAACACAACACAAGTTAGGATTATTTTCCTGTCCTACTCATGAATTTGAGCCCTCATATTTCAGAAGGCTAAGGAGCTCTGGTAGTGTAGTGGTTACGAATCGGGCTGCGAACCGCGAGGTCAGCAGTTCGAAACTACCAGTTGTTCCGTGGGAGAAAGAGAAGGCTTTCTGCTCCTATAAAGATTTACAGCCTCGGAAACCCTGTATAGGGTCGCTATGAGTCGGAACCGACTCTACTGTACTTAACAACAACAACAACAATTCAGAAGACTGCTTATGACACCTAGTAGTTTCTTATGACATCCAGTGAAGTCCCATTCCAACTTCAGAGGCTGGTTTTTGAGGAACCTCTGGATGTTGGTCACATGTGATCATGGTACAATTTCAAAGTAGTGCAATAATGCCATGATGTGCTGTGGCATGAAGACATATCTTGTGTACAGTGCCATCCCCACAACAGAAGGCAGAATCGAATTGAACACAGTCCACTCCCAGGGCTCCAGCATGTAGAGCGCCAAGAAAAGCAGGTACTGGTAGTAGAACCAGGACATCTATCTCCAGGCCCACCTCAGCGCCATTCTTTCCATGCACTTCCCACAATGAGGTTGATCGTCAGTCTGTCCCTCCATTTTTATTTATTTATTTTTTTTGATGCATCCTGCATTGCTCAATATTTTGCTCATTGTTGTTTTTAAGCATCATCGATTCCATTCCAACTCATAGCGACCCTGTGTAGGGTTTCCGAGGTGCGACTGGTGGGTTTGAACAGCCAACCTTATGGTTAGCAGTCCAGTGCTATCTTATAGCACCACACCAGGACTCCACTTTGCCCATGGAATTCCTCAATATTGTAACTTGAGGCTTAAATTTTTTTCTTCAGTTTTTTGCACATGAGAAATGCCAAGCATATTCTTCCCTTTTGGTATTCTAACTACATGTCTTTGTATATTTTATTATAGTACTTTGGTCTTCACTAAATCTTCTATTAAGTTTTTTTGTTTCAACATTTTTTCCATTCACTGTTGCTACTCTACATTCAAGAACAAGTCTCAGAGTCTCTTCTGACATCCATCTTGGCCCTTCCTTCCTTCCCTCCCTCCCTCCCTCCCTCCTTCCTTCCTTCCTTTCTTTTTTTCTTGTCTTTTAAATGACCATTTGCTTTCTTTATGCATGATATTCTTAATATCATCCCATAACACACCTGGTCTTCAGTCATTAGTGTTCATTACATTAAACCTGTTCTAAATGACATCTAGAAATATATGGAGTATATTGTTGTTGCTGTTAAGTGCCAGGGAGTCAGTTGTGACTTATAGCGACCCTGTATAGGGTTTTCAAGGAATGGCTGGTGAGTTTGAACTAACAACTTTGTGATCCAAACCAACTTTGTAATCCAGTGCTTATCCTTTCAGCGCCATACTCGAGATCATATTTTTTCTTTTGTGTACTTGTTTTAATTTTTATTAATTTCAACTTGAACTTGTATGTGAGCAATTGATGGTCTGTTATACAGTTGCCCCTGACCTTGTTCTGACTGATGATATTGAGCTTCTTCATCTTCTCTTTCCACAAATGTAGTTGATTTGATTCCTGTGTATACATTCAGCAAGGTCCCTTACTGTTTATATTGTTGAAAAGGGTATTTTCAACAAGGATTAAATCATTGGTCTTGCCAAATTTTATCATATGATTTCTGACAGTCTATCACCAAGGTCATATTTCCAACTGTTAATACTTCTTCCATTGCAATCACCAGTAATCATCAATTAATCTTGCCTGAATGTTTGATCAGCTTTAGACAGTAGAAGTTAACAAAAATCTTCAGTTTCTTTACCTTTGACATTAACACTTGGTGTATAAATTTGAATAACAGTCATATTAACTGATATTTCTTATAGCTGTATGAATATTATCTTATCGCTGACAGCTTTGTGTCTCAGGATAGATCTTGAAATGTTCTTTTTAATCATAAATGGGATGTCATTCCTCTTAAATTTGTTATTTCCAGTATAACAGACCATGATGTCAAGCTTTGTATCTTCCATTTAATTTTCCACAATGTCTGATTTTCCTAGATTCATACATTGCCTATTCCAGTTATTAATGGATGTTTGCAGCTGTTTTCCCTTATTTCAATTTGAGCCATGCCACAACAGTGCAGATCTAAAAAGCTTTACTCTATTCATGTCATTAAGATCAACTCCACTTTGAAGAGGCAGCTTTTCTGTAATTGTTTTCTGAGTGCTTCCCAACCTGAGGAACTCATCTTTTGACACTCTATCAGACAACGTTCCACCACTACTCAAGGTTTTCACTGGCCTTTTTTGTTTGTTATTTATCTAGAGGAAAATGGCCAGTTGTTTCTTAGTAGTCTATCCTAGTCTTAAAGCTCTACTGAAACTTGTCCATCATGGGTGATCTTGATGATATTTGAAATACCAGTGGCATTGTTCACAGCATGACAGCAATGTGAAGGCCACCACAAAATGACAGGCAAATGATGGATAAACAATATGCTGTACAGAAAACCGGAAGACAAACTTTGCCTTAGCTAGATCATAAATTACTGGTTTGCTTGATGAATGGTAAGTTATCAGAAGGCTGGGTTCTGGTCCCAGTCCCACCACTCACTAGCCACGTAAATTTGGATAAGTTCTTTGGTCTGTAGTCTGTAAAGTAGGGATAACACTGATCTATCTCACAAAGACTCACACAGGGGCATGGTAAAGGTCAAGTGTGAAGGTCACCTTTTAGGCTGCAAAATACTGTTTACAGATTTTAAAACTGTTTTTGAGCACCAGAAATATGGAGAAGTCAGTTTCATGAGGCAAAAAGAACTTTCATCAGTATATATTTAGTTTATTCAAACCATCTGCCCTCAAGATCCGAGAAGCAAAAGCTCACATGAGATGTCAAACAATTCTGTTTAAATGGCCTATATTAGGAGAATGGTTGGTAGCTTGACTCATTATTTTTCAGAATTAAATTACAACCATATCTAAGCCTAATAAGTGTGTAAGTAAAGATGCTTCTCCATTCCACCTCTTTCCTCAAAAAACTGGAAAAATAAAAGAACTACCAACTAGAAATTGCTATGAATCTACTTTTATTTGATCCAAACATTGTGTTTATCTTTATTTTATAAGATCTTATTTGTCTCTGTAAAACAAGTTCTTCATTTTAAAAGAATGTATCAAATACCCAGCAACTAATCTAAACAAGAAACGTCAATCCTCTTATGCTTCAACTCAAGGAAAGTAAATTGGAGGCCAAGAAGCTACAAGATACTGCAAATAAATGGGACCATAAAAAACAGGACTGGGTGATGGATAAACAAACTTTGGGAGTGAAGGTATGTGAGTACAGAGGAATTATTCAGCCCTGACCCCAGTGCCTGTGTGGCCCACACAGATGCAGGCTTGGGAGAGAGAAGGCCATACATGTGGGCATTTAACTGACAACAACTCAGCCACATACACGTAGAATCTGTCTTTTCATTAATTAGAAACATCATAAAATTGTATCTTGCATATACAGTCTTTATAATATATTGTTTTTCACTGTGTAATTAAACATGTGTACACATATTACTGCAGTATTATGCATTATAAAGGGTTTTCTAGGGTGATTGGACAACATACTTTTTTTTTTAACCTTAAAATCTGACTTTGGAATCTACTCCCTCTAAGACCTCATTTCATCTCTTAAGAATTGCTTCTCACTAAATTGAACACGATTTTAAATTTGAAGAATTGAGTAATTCTCTGGGGCATCTTATCCATATGTATCTTCTTTTGGAAAGGCAAAATTATTCTAACTTTATTTGGAAGTGAATATTCCATAAGAGATTGACAGAGCTTTAGATAAGATTTTACCTCCTTTGCTAACCTGTTTACTTCACACACAGTTCAACCAACTGCAGAGGAAAGTTGTATTTTCAAAATCCAAAAAAACTTGACTCTGACTTCATATATGGAACAGAAGATAAAGTAAATGATGCATCACAAGCACGACCAAAGCCTTGTACTGGGCAAGTGGCATCTGATTTCTAAATCAATTCATTTTAATCACACCCCAACTTAAAAAGATAGACATGCAATCTTAAGAAAGGGACATATGCATGCAGGAACTCAGAAAATAACCTTAAATGTCCTTTTTTGCTTTTGCTAATAATCTTGAATTTTTGGTGAGAATAATCAAATTATTGCAATGATAGGAAAAAAGGAGCTCTGGTAACGTAGTGTAGAGTAGGGCTGCTAACCTCAAGGTCAGCAAACTATCAGCCGTTCCGCGGGAGAAAGATGAGGCTTTCTGCTCCCATAAAGATGTACTGCCTCAGAAGCCCTAAGGAGGGTTGCTGTGAGTCAGAACCGACTCCACAGCACACCACCACCATGATAGGAAATGATTGATATTTTCAATAAGCAAAATTATGATAAAATCTGATTATTATTATCGTTCAGACTACTGTATTTTTATGCAAAAATGAGTGTGTTATACATTTTTTTGCCAACTGTACCCTCACCACAGAGTATTTTCTTAAACATATTATGGTAAATTTTTACATGTTGCTGTAACATACTGGCATAGAGTGCTTATGAAAATACCTTGATAGAGGGTATTGAAACAAACAAGCAAAAAAAAATAAAACAAAAAACAAAAAAACCCAGAGACTGCTTGTTAATTGTTTAAAAATATGGCTGTTGTTGATAAGTTCCATCTGACTCATGGTGACCCTGTACATATACTTGAATCTGTTTTCCTTTGAGGACCTTTGATTTAATTGAATACTGTCAAGGTCTTGAGTTATGCGAGAACAAATCAGAAACAAGCATGTGATCAGGTATAAATTCAAAGTCTGTCATTTCTCCACTGACACGTCTCATTCTGGCATAATACCATAAACTATGTCTTCTGCATCATGTTCATATCTTTGTATTGCATATCACGAGATCTTCGTTTCATCCGGATGACTGACTCATGGTAACTCCATGAACGAAGAGTAGGACTAGGCTCCACAGGATTTTCAATGGCTGTGATATTCAAGAAGCAAATCACTGGGCCTTTTTTCTGAGATACCTGCGGGTAGGTTTGAACAACCAGTCTTTCAGATAGTACCTTAGTGCTTAACTGTTTGCACCACCAAGGACTCCACTCTAATAAGATAAGCCTTGCTAAAATGTGAGTGTGGCCTCCTTCTGCTCTTTAGATCAAGAGCCTCACAGCCTTCTCTCCTCTCCTTGATGGTCAGGCTTGCTGCTCGGAAACTTTTTGTCAGTCCATCCTGGTTGGTGAATTAGAGAGAGGAGAAGACTCTTTACAATCTTTCTTGCTAAGAGTGAAACTCAAATGCTCCACTGAAGTCAGAGTCAAGCTCCATATTTCACCCTTTCCTTGGCAGTAGGGAACGATAAAGCTCTATGCATACATGTGTCACTCTCATACTAGGATACTGTTGCCAAGCAATTGCTGGGCAGTTTTTACACCACTTTGCACCGTAATCTCCTGACAATGCAGCTCTTTGCACATGAAGAGTAATGTTTAGTGTTGAGTCTTATTATTCAACTGATGGGTCTCCACAGAAGAAAATTTAACAATTGTTTTGAGGGGAAAGTTCCAATGGGGGAGACCAGTCTCATTAAGGAAGTGCTCTTTGACTTCAGTGAGGGACATTTGGGTTCTCCTTGGAGCTATGTCCTTACCAGATTCCCCACCTGTACTGTGGAAAGTGTTCCATGCCAGCTACCGTGCGCCTGGAAAAAGAGTTACTTCAATAGCAGATCATTCTGAAGAGGAAAATATGGCCAGGCAGGTAAGGAGGATCACCTTCTTATCACAAAGTTTCCTTTGATAGCATCAAACATGCTTGACTGATTGATGGACCCCAGGCCTCTGTGGGCCACAACCATAGATCACAAATTATCATTAATTCCTTCTCTCTACAAATGGCTATCTGAGGAAGGTTCACAAAGCTTGGAGCGGCTCTATGGAGCATTCCTCGAGGGCTCTGTCATCTTCAGCCTTGATAAGGAGTATTGACTTTGCAAGAGTCACAAAAAAACAGATGTCTAACAAAGACCCAAATGAAAAAAAAAAAAAATGGTGCACAAGACTCTTCAATACCCAGGCCTTTGACCCTGTCAGAAATGAGGCTGGCCAAGCTGTTTCCACCCACCAGGCCAGACCCAGAAAATGTGTTTGGCTGGACATAATGTTGAGTTTTTCTGTTGGCTTCTCTCAAATTGACCCACTGACCAAATGTGATACTCTACCATTGCTTGGGATTTTGCAAGTTTATAATCCATATAGAAGAAACATTGTTATATAAATCTTGCCAAGACTGTGGGCCTTTTAAATTCCCAAGTAAGAAGCTGAAGAAATTTATGGCAGTGTTGCTAGATGGGGAGGCCAAGTAAACTCATAATGTTGATCTTAGGTCTGTTTAAATTTCTCTTGCCTTCTGGCACTCTAAGCAGTAGTGGAAAGAAATCATTTACTCATAGGAGCATTAAGCATTTGGAAACACAGGGGTACCAGGGAAGAGCATTAGGAATATAATTGATGTGACACATGTGGTCATAGCCTGCGGAGGGCAGGATTTCATGCCAATACTGTAGCTATCCGTGTCATGGGCAGTACAAAACCCTAAAAGTACTTTTGTGCTATAAACAGAGTGAATTATATGGATGTTCAGTTTTCCTACCAGTAAAGTCGTAGTAATCAACCAGGCTGCTTTCAGAACCCCAGCTGCCCCCCATGAAGAACACAATGCTTAGAACATGAATCAAGTCCATATTCTCTAAGAAGATCCAGTGGTCTTCAAAGTGCAAGGATATGGCTTTTTCAAGCAGGTTCCTTTGCTCCTTTGTGATGAGTTCTGGGTCTCTCTTTTGCTTTTTGTGTCTGTAGTGATTACAGGAGTAGCAATCAAATTCACTCAATTTCAGATCCTCTTAGGACTGTAGTTGGAAGAGAATAAGTTGAACCCTGAGGAGAAAAATCAGAATTTACTATATGATTAGACCTTCATTTGACAATTGTAATGCTCTTCTCTTTTATCTCTCCTCTTTGGGGAAGAATGTAGGGTCCAACAACGAATAAAAAGGTTCTGATTCTTCATACCTTATAGAAGATTGTGAAACCAATATTATGGGGCTCTCCACTCTTGTTGAGGGTTGGAAGCACAGCGAAGAAGCCTATTTTTACATGCCAGGTTACCTTGATTTAATACAAAGTGAAATGCAATCTGATATGTGAACTGGTAATGGACTAACAAATGACTCAAGTAAAAAGTCATTTTAATGTAACGTCCTGGACATGATGTATAACCTTCCCGGGAAGCCCACTAATTGTGTGCCCCTACGGTTCGCAGCGACAGGAATTCTCTGAATGTGACGCCTAACCCTTATCAACCCTTCTCCCTCCGTCTCCACTTTAATGCTCACTTGTGTGTAATACGAGTAGTTTATATAGAGAAAACTAGCTGGAGTGAAACTGGTGGAAAATATGCCTTCATAGAATTTCTTATTTAACAACCCAATAAGTTAGACTAGAATTTATTGGAACAGCGTTTCCTAAGGACCTTCCATGATCCAGCTTCCGTAATCAGTGACCTAGATCTTTAAAAAAAAAAAAAAAAAAAAAGCCGTAGCATTTTTTTTTCCAAGCTGAAGAAAGTTGAACTTGTTTAAAGTCTACAGCACTCTCTATAAACCTAGGGAATAGTGAAAGAACGAAAGACAGGAAACAAAAGAAAGCAAAGTTCTTGGTTTCTAATTTCTCTGTAGCAGGAATGGCTTTCTTCTGTTTTTATTCCCTGTAGTCTCCACCCTACTCCCATTAAGTTCTTGAATTTGTGTATCTTTAGATGCAGACACTCAAATGCTTTCTTCACTCAGGAAGTTATTCTCCTCACGCCTTGTGAGGTCTTGGAACAAAAGTTAGATGAGAAAAAAAACAACTGCAGCTCTTCTGTCCAGAAAGAATAAAAGAAAACACATTGCATGACGAGCCTCAAAAGTATTTGTGTGTGTGTGTGTGGAGGGGGGGGGGGGGGGGGGGGGGGGGGTGGTGGTGATGATAGTGTGAAGGAGGGGAGGGGAAGAGAATCTCATTTCTTACAAGTGTAATTTCCTAACAAGTGTATGGGAATACACAAGCCAACAGTCACTGTCTGAAAATGAGGTTTCTAGAAGAACAGAATAGACATTAACAAATAGCGTTTGACTTGATACAACTTTTTAGGTCACCATGTGTGGTGTTTGTGCCCATGGGGGCTTTAGTTCATTTTGGTTTTTGTCTAATTTCTGCATCTTACCCCTGGTTTCTACTCCTACTAATATCCCAAACACTAAGGTATTCTTCAATACTAAACATAAATATTCTACAAAATGATTTTACACCTAAAAAGTTCACTGCTTGCTTCCTTGAAGGAGGTTTGGAAAGGCTCTGTTTTCAGATGTATAAATCAAGTCACCATGTTTGTCCCATGAGTGCTTGGCAGTGTCAGTTTACCAATAAGCAAATAAGCACAGGTTTACTTGTGCTTACTTACTAATCTGTAGTGAACCATTTCAGTTTTTTTTCTATCAGAGCAAAGATTTTTGCTTCTATGAATGGCTCCCAACTCCACAGGCCCTTCCTACAGAACCAAAGTGTCTTTTCAAATCTAAAATCCCTGAAAGGGACAAAAAGAACCCTGGTGGCACTGGGGGTTAGGGATACAAAGTTGGTGATTCAAACCCATCAGCAGTCCCATAGGAGAAAGCTGAAGCTGTCTGCCACCATAAAGATTTACAATCTTGGGAACCCTATATAGGTTTGCTAAGAGTTGGAATCACCTCATTTGGTTTTGGGTTTGACAGGGACAGAGTATGCAATAAGAAAGATAAGCATGGGCTAACTTGTGTTACTTACTAATCTGTAGTGAACCATTTCACATTTTTTCCCACCACATCAAAGATCCTGCTTCAAGGTATGCTGGTCTCTATCTGGGTCTCTCCCAACCCCACAGCACTTTTTGCAGAATCAAGTCCTCTTTATAAATGGACAATCCCTGACAAGGACTGAGTACCCAGAATGCAAGGTAAGTGTGGGCTTATTTACTAAGCTTCAGAGAACAATTTTACATGGATTTTACCAGCTTTCTTCTGCTAATTTACTAATCTGGAGTGAGCAATTTCACAGTGTGAAACCCTTGTGAAATTGTTCACTATATAACCAATATGAAATTGTTCACTGAAGGTTAGTAAATAAGCACAAGGAAGCCCGTGCTTACTTTGATTATGGGGTACATCTCCCCTGGTTCCTGGAGTCAAAGAACCCTCTACTTCTTTGTAGCTTCTGCTTTTCTGCATTTTTAGTCACCCTCCAAAGGTAGAAGGGCTATCAAACAACCAAGGCCTTGGACACCCATCACAACTAATTTTTCTGATTATTTGGAGGCAGACAAGGGACTAATAAGAGAAAAAAAGAAATCCTTATAGAAAATACAAATTATTTAAAACCAAGAACTAAGATAGTAAATATCAGTTCTCTGAATTCTTTTGAATAGTGAGAATAATATCTGCTTCTTAGAGTCCCTGAGGAGTCCCTGGGTGGTGCAGACACTTATTTTGTTTGGCTGCTGTCCTAAAGGCTGAAGGTTCAAGTCTACACATTCATGCCTTGACAGAAACGCCACAGATTCCACTTTTGAAATATCATCCACTGGAAACTCTATGAAGTACAGTTCTACTCTGGCACACATTGGGTTGTCATGAGTCAAAGTTAACCTGACAGCAACTTGTTTTTGTTGTTGTTAGGTGTCGACGAGTCGGTTCTGACTCACACACAACATAAAGAAGCACTACAAATTCTGCACCTTCCTCACAATTGTTGTTGTGTTTGAGCCCATTGTTGCTGCCACTGTCTTCCTCTTTTTCTCTGACGGTCCACTTTTCTAAGCATGATGTCCTTCTCCCAGGATTTGTCTCTCCTGATAATATGCCCAAAGTACAAAAGATGAAATTTTGCCATCTTTGCTTTAAGGAGTATTCTTCTTCAAAATGTACTTCTCCAAAAACAGATTTGTTTGTTCTTTTGGCAATCCATGGTACTTTCAATATTTTTTTTGCCAATACCATAATTCAAATGCATTGATTCTTCTCCAGTCTTCCTTATTCATTGTCCAATTTTTAAATGCGTATGAAACAATTGAAGTATTTTAATATCAAGGTTTGTGTCAGGCATACTGTAGTCCTCAAACTGACATCTTTGGTCTTGAACACTTTAAAGAGGTCTTTTGCAGCATATTTACCTAATGCAATATGTCTTTTCGTTTCTTGACTGCTGCTTCCATGAGAATTGATTGTGGATCCCAGCAAACTGAAATCTTTGCCAATTTCAATCTTCTCTCCATTTTCATGATCTTACTTATTAGTCAAGTTGTGAAGATTATTTCTATTGATGAGCAATGCACACTGGAGACTGTAGTCTTTGATCTTCATCAAGAAGTATTTTGAGTCCTCTTTATTTTCAGCAAGCGACGCTGTGTCATCTGCTTATGGCAAGTTGTTAATGACTCTTCCTTCAGTCCTGATACCATGCTCTTCTTCATATAATACAGATTCTCAGAATATCTACTCAGCATACAGATTGAATAACTTTGGTGAAAGGATACAACCATGATGACACACACCTTTCCTGGTTTAGACCATTCAGTATCCACTTGTTTTGTTCTAATGACTGCTTCTTGGGTCTATGTATGGGTTCCTCATGAGCACAATTAAGTGTTCCGGAATACCCATTCTTTGCAACATTATGATTCCATATTTACATTGAGGTGCAACCCATACTGAAGGCTGTGGTCTTTGATCTTCATCAGTAAGTATTTTAAGTCTTTCCGCTGTCAGCAAGCAAGGTTATATCAACTGCATATCGCAGTTGTTAATGAGTCTTCTTCCAATTCTGATGCTATGTTCTTCATACAATCCAGTTTCTTGGATTGCGTGCTAAGCATACAGATGGAATAAGTATGGTGAAAGAATACAACCTTAGCACACACTTTTCTTAATTTTAAACCATTCGGTGTTTCCTTGTTCTGTTCAAACAACTGCCTCTTGGTCTATGTACAGTTTCCTCATAAGTACAATTAAGTGTTCTGGAATATCTATTCTTCACAATGTTATCCATAGCATGTCATGATCCACACAGCTGAAAGTCTCTGCATAGTCGATAAAGCACAAGTAAACATCTTTCTGGTATTCTTTGCTTTCAGCTGAGAGCTATCTGATGGCAGCAATGATATATCTCATTCTACGTCTTCTTCTGAATCTGGCTTGAATTTCTAGCAGATATCTGTAGGTACAGTCAGGATATTAGTGACATTGTTCATTGAAAATTGCATTCTGTTGGGTCACTTTTCTTTGGAGTGGGTACAGAAATGTATCTCTTCCAGTCAATTGGCCTGGAGTCAATTAGCTGTCTTCCAAATTTATTGACATAGACAAGTGACTGCCCCCAGTGGTGCATTAGTTTGTTGAAACATTTCAATTTGTAGTCTGCCAATTTCTGGAGCCTTATGTTTCGCTTATGCCTTCATTGCTGCTTGGATGTCTTCCCTCAGTACCACTGGTTCTTGGTCATATGGTGTACCTCATGAAATGGTTGAATATCGACCATGTCTTTTTTGTACAGTGACTCTGTGTATTCTTTCCATCTTCTTTTTGATACTTTCTGCATCATTCCATATTTTGCCCATTGTTGTTGTTAAGTGTTATCAAGTGAGTTTTGACTCATACCAACCCTGAATAGGGCTTACAAGGAGCAACTGGTGAGTTTGAATCTCATAGGGCTTACAAGGAGCAGCTGATGGGTTTGAACCACAGATCGTGCAGTTAGCCGCCTAATACTTATCCTACATTGCCACACCAGGATGCCACTCCACCTTGGAGGCATATGGACATTATTCTATCACCGGCAGCACTGTACATAAAGGTAGATTTTTGAAAGTTATTTTTGACAATGAAAACATATGTCAAATTGTCTTTCCCAGAATAATAAACCATACGATTTTCAAATTCAAAATGACCAATATTATTTCAGTTGATTTCAGCTAACTAATACCTAGGATATCAATCTTTATGTGTTTCATTTCATGTTTGACAACTTACAATTTTTCTAGTTTCACACTTGGCACATTCCATGTTTTGATTATTAATTGATATTTGGAGCTCTTTCTTCTCATTTTGACTTGTACCACATCAGAAAATGAAGGTCCCCAAAACTTTACTCCATTTATGTGATTAAGGTCAATTCTACATTGAGGAGGCAGCTTTTTTCCAGTCATACCTTTTTTTTTTT
>NW_006408689.1:4922996-4942227 GCF_000296735.1 Chrysochloris asiatica
CAGGACAAGTGGGTATTATCTGCAAGTGTGGGTGTTCTTATGCATATGCCCTCTCTTCTTATCAGCTGGATGCTTCACTCTCCAGTCTAGTCCTCTGTGGCTATGTCACAGACTCTGGGCCCAAGAGTTCCCAGGTCCCAGTCATATCTTGAGTTCTATATGTGACAGTGTTCTGTTGTTATTCATAATATTGTCATCTTCTGGCATTATATCTAACGATGCTCCACTGCTATTCATAAGGTTTTCAGTGGTTAACCATTCAAAAGTGGTCTGCTTGTCTTTACTCTTAGTCTGTCTTTGTCTGGAAGCTCCAGTGAAACCTGTCTCCTATGGGTGACCCTGCTGGATTTGAAAATACTGGTGGCATAACTTCCAGTATCACAGCAACATACAAAGCCACCACAGTACAACAAACTGACAGATGAGTGGTGGTGATGGCAACTAAGGCAGGAAAATCATCCCAGAGAGAAATAAGGGACAGAAGTCCAGCAAAGTGTGTGATGCCCAGTTCCACCAGTCAGATTCTGGCTCCACCACTCAGTAGTTGTGTGACTTTGGCCAACTTGCATAATTTCTTTGTGTCACAATTTTCCTTATCTGTAAAACAGTAGTAGTTTTAATATCTACCTTATAGTGCTATATGTGTGAATTCAAACAGAAAATACGTGTAATATGTTTAGAATAGCCTGGTATATATTAAGTGTTGGTGTGGCACTATAGGATGAGCACTGAACTGGAAGGTCAGTTGGAATCACATAGTCAGCTGTTCAACCTCACCAGCTGCTCCTTGGAAATCCTACACAGGATCTCTAAGAGTCAGAATAGACTCTGCAACACTTAACAACATTATTATAATATGTGTCAAACCCCTATCATGATGGATATGTCCTCAATAAAAACTTGTTTCTCTACTTTAAATTTTGAATTATCTGGGTATCTGCAAAATTAAGCATCATGAGATCATTACAAGAACACAACTTTTGATGCCAATAACCTGGGTTCAAATCCTGCTTCTCCGCTCACTAGTTAAGTAACCTTAGATAAATTATTTTCCATCTATGACTCTTGGTTTTCTCTATTCTAAATTAGATAACAATGGCTATGTTACAGAGTAGCTGTGAGGGCAAAGTCCAAGACTTCACATAGGAAAATGTTTTATTTGCTGGTGGTGTCCGGCTTAGAAGCTGTCAAAAACCAAAGATTCATGGTCAGTGTTTTATCATCTGATAAAGTAAGCAGTTACGGAGCTCCCATTCTGGGCAGGCACTGTGCTTGACACTAAAGATACAAAGGTGAAGTTCATAAAATCCTGTCCTCAAGGAATTTCAAGTCTGGTGAGTCATACGCTTAAGGAAACACATTATTATAATTCCCTATGGATCTTTGTAATGTCAAAAGCATATTCAAAAGACCAGAGAAAACTTAATAACATTCCATTCCCTTGCTTGAAACATCTTTCTCCAATTCTCCACCAATGTCATTCTTACTGATCCCTTCAGGTTTCAGACTGAAATTTGCCTGGTCAAGGAAGTTTATCTGACTCAAAGATGTTATGTACTGCCAAGTCACTCTATCTTTCCCATTTTCAAAACTTTTCACATTATGGTTTGTTTACTATATTAGATATACCCTGTTGTTGTTGTTGTTGTTAGGTGCCATCGAGTCAGTACCGACTCATAGCGACACTATGCACAGCAGAACGAAACACTGCCCAATCCTGGACCAACCTCACTACTGTTGCCACGCTTGAGTCCATCAATATTGCCACTTGGCCAATCCATCTCATTGGGGGGTCTTCCTCTTTTTCTCTGACCCTCTACCTTACCAAACATGATATCCTTCTCCAGCAACTGGTCCCTCCTGACAATATGTCCAAAGTATGAGAGACGAAGTTCGACCATCTTGGCCTCCAAGGAGCACTCTGGCTGCACTTCTTCTAAAATGGATCTATTTGTTCTTTTGGCAGCCCAAGGCATTTTCAATATTCTCCTCCAACACCATAACTCACAAACATCAATTCTTCTACAGTCTTCCTTATTCACTGTCCAGTTTTCACATGCATATGAGGTTATTGAAAACACCATGGCTTGGGTCAGGTGCACCTTAGTCCTCAAGCTGACATCTTTGCTCTTCAACACTTGAAAAAGGTCTTGTGCAGCAGATTTGCCTAATTCAATATGTCATTTGATTTCTTGACTGCTGCTTCCGTTAGTATTGATAGTTGATCCAAGAAGAATGAAGTCCTTGACAACTTCAGTTGTTTCTCTGTTGATAAGAATGTTGTTTATTGGTCCAGTGGTGAGGATTTTTTGTTTTCTTTACATTGAGATGTAATCCATACTGAAGGCTGTGCTCTTTGATCTTCATCAGTAAATGTTTTAAGTCCTATTCACTTTCAGCAAGCAAGGCTGTATCATCTGCATATCTCAGGTTGTTGATGAGTCTTCCTCCAATCCTGATGCCACGTTTTTCTTCATAGAACCCAGCTTCTTGGATTATTTGCTCAGCATACAAGTTGACTAACTATGGTGAAAAAATACAACCTTGTCATACACCTTTCTTGATTTTAAACCATTCAGTGTTCCCATGTTCTGTTTGAACTACTGCCTCTTGGTCCATGTACAGATTCCTCATGAGCACAATTAAGTGTTCCGGAATACACATACTTCGCAATGTTGTCCATAGCTTGTCATGATGCACACAATCGAAAGCCTTTGCACAGTCAATAAAGCACAGGTAAATATCTTTCTGATATTCTCTGTCTTCAGCCAAGATCCATTGGACATCAGCAATGATATCCCTCGTTCCACGGTCTCTTCTGAATTGGGCTTGAACCTCTGGAAGTTCTCTGTCAATGTATGCTTGCAGCTATTTCTGTGTTACCATTAGCAAAACTTTACTCACATGGGATATCAAAGAAATTGTCTGATGATTTCTGCATTCTGTTGGGTCACCTCTCTTTGGAATGGGCACAAATATGGATCTCTTCCAATCAGTCAGCCAGATAGTTGTCTTCCAAATTTCTTGGCAGAGTTGAGTGAGGGGGCTTCCTGTGCCACCTCACTCTCTTGAAAGATTTCAACTTTTATTCTATCAATTCCTAGTGCCTTGTTCTTTGCCAATTCCGTCAATGCACCTTGGACTTCCTCCTTCAGTATCATTGGCTCTTGGCTACTAATAACTCCCAGAACTGCATAAATCAGTCATTTGGAAAATGTAGTATGATTCTTCTATGAATTAACTGACTGTGAGGTAAATCAAGACTACTAGGACATCCTGGGATCTTCCGTGTCCAGTTTCTGATTTGAAGTAGTAGAAGGTAATTCTATAATCAACTAACAATTCAATGAGTCAAGAACTACTTTAAATTTAAAGCATTTTGGTAATGAAATAAGTATAAGAAACCCATTTCTGGGTTGAAGTCTAGTTATTCTCCATATGGGTCAAGTTAGGTTTCTTTAGAAGGCAGAAGGGCAGTGTTAGTTCAAGAATACAGGTGAATAAAGGTGGCAAGAGGCAGGCTGGATATTTTGATCAAAACACCCAGCACTAACAGGCTGAAGTTTGGAAAACCCAAAGACACTGGTCTGCATTCACTTCACTTTCTGCTTTTCAGACACTCTTGTCTTTTTTTCAGGGAAATGGACTCCATCTGGTCTGAGTTATTAGCACTTTTTGAAATGTTGCTTTGAAGAGCTTGTTGATGTCCTAAAAAACCTTAGCCTCTTCTTAACTCCTTTGTTTTTAATCAAATAGGCTTTGTGATTGGCCAGAAGACCACAGAGCCAGTAACACCAAATTCATATCCAAAATTCAGGCCTGTGGAACACATTCAAAATTTGGCCCGAAGGAAAAAGTCTGCAGGGAAATGCTGCAAAATGAAAGTTGGAGAACTCTGGATACCCCCCCAAAAAAATGAGCTGGGATAAACAAACTTTAACTTCTTAAGTCTTCCCTGTAAAAAATAGGAGGCAGGAAGACAGGGATCTTATCTTGCCTCATGGTTGCATGAATTATTGTCCACAGAGACATGTCTTACAGGAGACTAACCTGCTTCTCCAGGATGCAAGTGAAAACAACTAATTCCATGAAAGTGACCTTAAATGGTAAATAGCTGGGAAGTGGGGGGAAGAAGACAAAGCATGAGGGAAGCTCTGAACTTGTGGGAGATGGTATTTAAAAAGAAAACAGTTCAAATATGCTCATGACTCTCCTAATTTCACTTTATGAGTCTCAAATCTCCATGCCAACCTAATCCACCAAGACTGTTCTGAATCCTACTTTGGGGAGTAGCGACTGGGATCTTAAAAGTTCATTAGCAGCCATCTAAATATGAGATCATCTCTCCATGTTTGGAAGAAGAGTAATGAAAATTGAAGTTGCTTAAAAACAATTAGTCCAATGGACTAAAATGGGACATGTTAACATCAGTCTCCATGACTTGAGACCAGAAGATCTAGATGGTGCCCGGCTGCCGCTACCAATTGCTCTGAAAGGAACTACATTAGGAGGTCCTGGATAGAGTGGGAGAAAATGTGGAACAAAACCCAAAATTAAAAAAAAGCTTATTGGTCAGATACAGTATGTGGAAGCTTGTGAGATATGCACACCATAGAATGATAGAGATCAAAAGGGCAGCATTTACCTAACAACGAAATTCAGAAGGCATGGGAAAGAGGGAGGAGTGGAAATAAACACAGGGAGGTAGTAGGATGGGTGATGTTGTATCGATAGGATGATGTGGTGCTGTAGGGTAAACACTGGACTGCTAACCACAAGGTCAGCAGTTCACACCCACCAGCTACTCCTCTGAAACCCTATACAGGGTTACTGTGAGTCCGAACCAACTTGATAGCACTTAACAACAACAAACATTGAAATTAAAACAAGTGTATGATTTATTGAATGTAAAACTGGTGATCTGCTTTGTAAAACTTCACTCAATTCACAATAAAAAGTTTAAAAAGTAAACAAAACAAAACAAAAAAACCCTCCATGCCAAATCCCATTATATGCTTAGTCGATGGATTAGTGGACTTCTTTTGTGATTTGACTCAAAGTGAATTCATCAAAGTTATCCCTAATCAGTAGCATTGTGACATACCAAATATATTTGTCTCATGGACGAAGTCAACTTTTAGAAAGCAAAACTATTTCCAAACTTGAAAACAGAACTCATCCAGCTGTGGATTTTGGCCTATTTCCATATGGATTCATCTGAGAGCAATTTCTTTTAGAGCAGTCTTTTCTGACTGTTTTACATGGGCGGTGCCCTCATATCTGTGACTCAATGAGACACTCTAATAATACTTAGAGCCAGGGAAGCTCTTCACATAGGAGGGGCCTGTTGAAGAGTAAACAGCGAGTAAGAGGAGATAAAAACAGAGCACAGTGGCAAGAGGGAATTTTTTTTTCCAGTGTCATACAAAACTGGAGATGCAGCAGGGTCAAGAAACAGTGATTTTTTTCCCCCAAGCCCAGGAAAGACAATGTTTAGAAATTTCTGCTTCATACCTATGTTCATTATAGCACTATTCATAAAAGTAAAAAGATGGAGACAGTCTAAATGCCCACCAACAGAAGAATGGTTAAACAAACTTACTACATACACACAATGGAATACTATGCACTGTTGAAGAAAACAATGAATCTGCAAGGCACCTCACAACATGGATGAACCCGGAAGACATTATGCTGAATGAAATTTGTCAATCACAAAACACTAAATATTGTATCAGACCACTGTTGTAAAAAGTTAAGAAAAAGTTTTCTTGATAAAAGAAACATTCTATGGTGGTTATAGTGGGGACGGGATAGGAAGGGAGAATTATTCATGGTCTAGAGGGTAGACACATGTTAACATGGGTGACCGGGAAGGTTTATACAACAAGAGGAAGATTGGCAGATGAAAGATGAAGGTAGCAGGAGACACAGGTAGGAATACAAGAGTTAAAGTGAATAGAGGTAAATACTGTTAACTGATGGTACATGGAAGGGACTGCAATCATTACAATGAAGCAATGGTTTGTCGAATGTGAAACTAATGATCTGCTCTGTAAACCTCTAAATTCACAATAAAAAGTTTAAAAAGAAAAGAAATTGCTGCATTAACCTAAGGCATTATATAAAAAGAGCTATTTTTACACCCTCTGGTTATAAAACTGGTGAGATCCTTGGGTTCTAAAACAATGACTTTTAGGAAACTTCACTTGATTCTCCTATTTTGCTCACTCTTTTAATGTTTTTGCTGATTATGGAGTTCTTGTTTTTACCCTGGGCTATTTCTATGATGAATGGCTCAGATTAAACCTCTGTAAGCAGCACAAAGGTTAAAACATATGACCTTTAAGCAAAAATTAAAGATACTAGGATTAAATAATCTACACGTAGTGGTTACGAATCGGGCTGCGAACCTTAAGGTCAGCGGTTCGAAACTACCAGCCGCTCCGCGGGAGAAAGATGAGGCTTTCTACTCCCGTAAAGATTTACACCCTCGGAAACCCTGTACAGGGTCGCTATGGGTCGGAACCGACTCGATGGCACTTAACAACAACAACAACAACACATTACAAAGGACTATTTCTGTACATTCTTCATAGTTGCTGGAAGTCTTTAGGTGGTTTGTGGCAGTTTAAAAACATGGTGCCAAAAATCTTTGACACTTCAGTAGAGAAGTTAGGTCGATGTTACCCTCCCTTGAATCAGGGCAGCTTTTAAATGACTGCAAGTAAATATAATTCGCTGGAAGAGGTATTATGTGACTTCCAAAGCTATGGCAGTAAAGGCCATCCAGCTTCTGCCTGGTCTTCCAGAACTGTTCGTTTTTGAGAAACTAGACACTATGCAAGGCTGGCATGTTGAAGGGACCAAGTCTAGGCACTCTGGTTAACAGTCCCAGATGAACTCCCCACTGACAGAGAACCCAGTTGAACTTTAAGATGCTCCAATCCCATCCAATTCGGAATCGACTCGATGGCATTTAACAACAACAACAATCCCATCCAACAGCAGGCTGTAAATACATGAGCGATTCCAAACAGGAACTATCAGCTGTTCCAATGTCCTTTTCCACAAAATTATGAGCAAAATAAAAAGGCTGTTTTAAACCACTAAGTTTTGGGGTAATTGATTATGTAGCAGTAATAACCTGCATGTGGTTCACTAGTGGTTTGGTGGTTTCAGAAGAAAAGCTGAGAGAACAACTTTGTTTATGTGCATGTCACAAATTTGCAATGAAGGTTAGTTATGATTTTTCTAAAACCCCCATCCTTCCCTCAATGAGCTCATATTCTGAAAAGTTGTATGTGTTCTCTTAGGACTACATGTTGTCAGTTTGTCATGGCTAATATTTGGTTAGTGGGACAGAGCTCTTCATTACATTTGCATATCGTTGTTTACAAATGCAAACTTGATCATTTTCATTTTTTATACAACACTTATTGTATGCCAGCTTTTATTCAAAGTGAATGTATTCAATCTTCAGAATGCTCTCACGTTCATTATGCTGTATGCAACATAAAGGTGGATACAAGCAGTCCACGTGAAGCTCATGAGGGTGGTATTATTACTGCTGTCTCTGTTTTATAGATGAGGAAACTGAGACACGCAGAGATTTAGGATCTAGTTTATAGCCACACAGTTCTTAAGTGTTAGCTTTGATTTGACCCAAAGCTTGAATCCATAACTGTTGGCCTTCTGTCAATTATGTGTTGTTGTGTTTCCAATTCACAGACACCTAAAAGGATCTCAAAAATGGTACACTGAGTGTAAAGGAAGTAATAAATATAGTAATATAAACATGCAACTCAGAATGTCATAAGTGTAAATGGTCAATAGAATTCAAGTGCAAATATAAAATATATGTGTACATAGATTGAGATTAGTAAATCCAATTATTTGATAAATATCTGAAAATAATATTTGATATGTCCATCCAGCACTGTGGTTAAAGCACTGGACTGTAAGTTCATTTTGAAACACATGATCGGCAATTCATGTGCTTGCCAACCACTCCTTGGAAACCCTATACGGGGCCATTACGAGTCGGAAATTACTCAAGAGCAGTTAACAACAACAACATTCAGTATATTCAATATATGAAAAGAGCTCTGGTAGCGTGGTGGATTATGACCTGGGCTGCTAATCTCAAAGTCAGTGGTTCAAATCTACCAGCTGCTCCTCAGGAGAAAGATGAGGCTTTCTGCTCTTGTAAAGATTTACAGCCTTGGAAACCCTACAAGGGGTCACTATGAGTGGAAACTGATTCAAAAGCACACAGACACCACTACGACTACTATCTATCCATTTATCAGTGTTTCTAGCCCTCGGAAACCCTGTGCAGGGTTGTTATGAGTTGGAACTGACTCCACGGCACATAACAACAACAACTAGTAGCATAGTGGTTACGAATTGGGCTGCAAACCTCAAGGTCAGCAGTTTGAAACTACCAGCTGTTCCACGGAAGAAAGATGAGGCTTTCTGCTCCTGTAAAGATTTATAGCCTCAGAAACCCTGTACAGGGTCGCTATGGGTTGGAACCGACTCGAAGGCACTTAACAACAACAACAACTGGTACGTTAGCTGATATAAAATTTTGTCCTGTAATATTGTGAAGCAACTCAAGCATTACTCTTATTTTTAAACACAGCATAACAATTTTCCTGATAAGCTGGCAGCTTTCTGGAACAATTACAAGATAATGCTTTCCAGCAAGAAATTTACAAATTATATTGCTAAGGCATAGAACAGACCAAGGGTACAGTAATATCATGTAAAGTGGCACTCTCCACAATGCAAGTCACACCATTGCTAGTAAGCTTATAAATCCAGCTATATTTTTAGTGAATGAGACCATACTTGGTAAGAAAGCAGAACAAGTTCCCTTTTCAAATGGCTCTGTGGGTATCATATAATAGCAATGAAGGAGCAATCACTATCCTGTGTAGTGACTAAGAACATCAACTCCAGAGACAGAGTAACTAAATTGCATCCCAGCTCTGCTGCTTCCTAGAAGTATGACCTTGGGCAAGAAACTTAAAGTCCTTTTGAATCCATTTCATTGTATGTAAAATAGGAATAATAATACTACCTACCTCAGAGCTGTTGAGAAGATTAAGTAAATCAATACTGTAAAGCACTTAAGACAGTGCCTGGCACATGTTGTTGTTGTTGTTGAGTGCCCTGGAGTCGGTTCTGACCCATAGCAACCCTGTAAACGTTTCCCAAGGAGTGACTGTTGAGTTTGAACCTCCAACCTTGTGTTTCAAACCGGCCATGTAGTCCACAGCGCCACACCAGGACTCCATCTGACATGTGTTGTTGTTGTTGTTAAGTGCCGTCGAGTTGGTTCGGACCCATAGTGACCCTGTAGAGGGTTTCCAAGGAGCTGCTGGTGAGCTTGAACTGCTGACCTTGCAGTTCAAACAGCTTTGCAGTCTGGTGCATTAACCCACAGCACCACACATGTAGTATCTGCTATGTAAATGTTTGTTAAATAAGTAAACAAAACATGTGCTAACATATTTCACCAAGCATGGGACAAACCACCAATATACAGTGTGCAAATTTGCATATGTTAATATGAAGGAGAAGTGTATGTTGTATTTAACACTGAAGGCTAATACTACAGAAAAGATGTTTTGGAGTGGAGGTAAGTTGATCATTATTTTGTGAGCTATGTTGTAAGTGGAAAAGGTGAGATGGATTGAGTACTGACATATATGTGCTGCAAGAGTGAAAAAATAAAAAGATATTCCTGAAGTGTTCATCCATTTCATCTAACTCATAGTAAAAAGTTTAAAATAATTTTGTTGTTGTTAAGTGCCGTGGAGTTGGTTCTGACTCATAGCGACTCTGTACAGGGTTTCCGAGGCTGTAAATCTTTACGGGAGCAGAAAGCCTCATCTTTCTCCCATGGAACAGCTGGTAGTTTCGAACTGCTGACCTTACGGTTCACAGCCCAATTCGTAACCACTGTGCTACCAGAGCTCCTTTTTAAAATAATTAATCAATTAATTTTAAGAAGAGTCAACCCATATCCATCTTTATTCATAAAGAATGGTTGGTATAAAAAATATGCCTCTGAATCTTAATTAAGTGTTGGAGGAAATAATGAAAATTGTAAATATTATCAACTTGCAGCCATTGAATCGAAATTCATTATGAGGTATGATAAAACAAAGGTGAATACAAGAACTCGACATTAAGCTGTACTGGCTGCTATATTGATTACCTATTATAACAACTCTTCTCCATAACAAAGAGTCACAAAAGTTTCATGACACACTACAGTTGCTCATGAATCTGGGATCAGCAGAAGATTAACTTAACAGCACTGTTCTATTTGGCTGGGCTTGCCACATGTCTGGAGGTAAACTGGCAAAACTGAGGCTCAGGCTCCAAATGTTTCTTGTCCTCTCTTCTTTTATCCCTTAGCATGTGCTTATGTTCATGAAAGAGGTACAAGAATGCAAGTAGAAACACACTAGCCCTCTTGAGTCTTAGACTCAGAATTGGCTCACCATCACTTTCACCACATTCTAGTGACCAAACCAGTGAAATGTAAATCCCTATTTGTGGTGTGAGGAAATAGATTCCACCGGGTTAGTTAACAAAACTAAAAGATCACGTGGCAAAGGGAATGCTCACAAAGACCATTTCAAAGAGTCAGTATTTTTTTCCTCCCAAGATATATTGCTCTATGGAGGTATTGTTTGGATTTCTCTGAAAGTGGTTGACTGTATATGAGCTGCCCATTATGAACTCTGGAGTCCTGGTGTGGTGCTGTGGGTTAATGTGTTGGACTGCAAGGTCAGTTTGAATACCAAGGTTGGTGGTTCAAGCTCACGAGTCAAGCTCACGAGTCATTCCTTGGAAACCCTACACAGGGTCACTATGAGTCAAACCAACTCGATGGCACTCACAACAAACATCATGAACTCTACATATGCTAAAAGCTTGATTTTTGGCATAAAAATTCTACAGTCAGCGCTAAGATATAATTATTTTTAAGTTAAAGCCACAATTTAATAATAATACCAAACTGGAATGCAAATGCCTGATTGCTAAGAGCTTTTCTGATACTTGACAATTTTTATAATTTGTTGGCAAAATAAAAAATCAATGATGAATTATTGAGCATATTTTAAAATTGTCTATGAATACTACAACAGAATAGGAAAAAAATACCTTTCTCGGTCACATGAAACCAGAGTATATTACGAAACAATTTGCCTTTAACTCTCAAATTGAAATTTTAACTTCCAACTTTGAAACAGTATATGTTCTTCAAGTTAGAGTCCGACAGAGTGCTGAAAGGAATTTTCAGTATATAAAAAAAGCAAACCTTAGTTCCTGGGTTTGTGTCCAGCCGAATGTTAAAACTCTGACAGAGCCATCAAATATATGCTGCCAATGCCAATAATTTATAATTGGGAATGAAGGGTTTCTACATTAAAATAAGAAGAGAAACTGACTAGATGTGGAAATAGACCTACTGCTCAAGTTACCTATCTCAGAGCCAGATTACCAGATTGACTTTTATGAAAATAGCATAGGGAGAGGTTACAGATACTATTCTTCTTATGGCGTTCTGGTATGGTACTATAGAATAAGCACTGGACTGCTAATCACAAGGTCAGTGGTTCAAATTCACCAGCCGCTCCTTGGAAACCCCATACAGGGTCATTATGAGTCGGAACCAACTCATCAGCACTTAACGTCAACAACAACATCCTTCTTATAGTCTATATAAAAATCATGATGTATTCATATCGACTTTTTAACTTTTAAATTTGTGAAAACTCTGAAAAGTATATCTAAAATCACTATACTATGTGTGCACTGATTGCCATTATATGCTCTGTAGATGCTTAAAGTTTGAAAAACAAGCAATATAGATATGAAAAAGAATTTGTCAATCCTGAGAGCCAGTTTCCATATAAATTAAAATACTTGTAGGCAGACATAAGAAAAAGTTCTTATTAGGAAGTATTATGGTGTGATGCTGTAGGATAAGCACTGGACTGCTGATCACAAGGTTGGAGTTTCAAACCCACCAGCCACTCCTTGGATACCCTATACAGGGTCGCTATGAGTCAGAACCAACTTGATGGCACTTAACAACAACAAAACATCATTCTGCATTGCAAAAGCAATGTGACAAGTTTTATTGACCAATAAGAATAAAAGAAAATGAAATTATGTTGGTGAAGAGGTGAAAACTTCCCAAAAGTGAATTTCATTGACATGGACTGTTATCCATTTACTGTTTGCAAGATTCTAGGTTATAAACTGCAATGCAAAAGAGAATAGTAAAAACTCGGAAGAGCATACAAATGGAAGCTTGATACTCTTTATTAAGAATGTTTAAATAAAATAGTTTGTTACCTACCGAGTGTGTATGTTGTATGTGTCCCTGAATACGTGAAGGCAAGGAAAATTGACCAAAAGACCCTGTAAGGTCGTACCACTTTATGATATGATGAGCTTGGTGCTAAATGTTCTGTTTCACCTGCTCTCATAGTATCAAATAATTGATTTGGGCTGAGACTGGAATTCCAAATAATTAGTGTTTCCTTCAAATTGGATTGTTGTTGTTAAGTGCCATCGAGTTAATTCCAACCCATAGCGACCCTGTATAGGGTTTCCAAGGAGTAGCTGGTGAGCTTGAACCATTGACCTTGCAGTTCAAATGACTTTGTAGTCTGACGCATTAGCCCACGGCACCACACCAGGACTAGTCCCTTACAAATAGATTGGTTTTTGATTTTGGAATGGAGAAAAGGAATAATCTGGGACTGTAAGCACTGTAGGATAAGTACTGGACTGCTAACCACAAGGTCTGTGTTTCAAACTCACCACCTGTTCATAGGAAACCCTATCAACAGGGTCACTCTGAGTCAGAGCCAACTCAAAGCACTTAACATCAACAACAGTGTAACAAGTGGGACTGGAAAAGGACATTATGCTTGGAAAAGTGGAGGGTTAGCAAAAAAGAG
This sequence comes from Chrysochloris asiatica, assembly GCF_000296735.1. Taxonomy (NCBI): domain Eukaryota; kingdom Metazoa; phylum Chordata; class Mammalia; order Afrosoricida; family Chrysochloridae; genus Chrysochloris; species Chrysochloris asiatica. The sequence goes on from NW_006408689.1 coordinate 4,935,995, forward strand.
GAAGATGCCAACCAAGATGGATTAAACGGTGGCAGCAACAATGTGCTCAAACCTAACAACAATTGTGAGGATGACTATACCAAAAAGAATTGGTCAATGTTCAATCATTTCAATAGGTAACATATGATCAAGAATCTATGGTATTGAAGCAAGAGGTCCAAACTGCATTGAAGGCATTGGTGAAAAACAAGGCTCAAGGAAATAAATCTTGTCCATTCCTGGGTCATCCTCACAATTGTTATGCTTGAGGCCATTGTTGCTGCCATGGTGTCAATCCATCTTGTTGGGAGTCTTCCTCTTTTTCACTGACCCTCCACTTTTCCAAGAATGATATCCCTCTCTAGCAACTGGTCCCTTCTGACATGTCCAAAGAATGAGAGACAAAATCCTACCACCCGTACTTCTAAAGAGTTTTCTTTCTGTATTACTTCCAAGATAGATTTGTTTGTTCTTCTAGAAGTTCATAGTATTTTTAATATTCTCCAATACCTTAATTCAAATGCATTGGTTCTTCTATAATCTTCCTTATTCAACACTGTCCAACTTTCACATGCATATGAGTCTATTAAAAATACCATGACTTGGGTCAGGTTCACCTTAACCCTCTTTTCTCTTTAACATGTTAAAGTGGTCTTTTGCAGCAGATTTGCTTAATGCAATAAGTCATTTTGATTTCTTCACTGCTGCGTCCCTGGGCACTGATTGTGGATCCAAGTAAGATGAAATATTTGACAACCTCAATCTTTTCTAAGTTTACCATGATATTATTTATTGGTCCACTTGTGAGAATTTTTGTTTTCGTGATATTGAGATGCAGTTGATAGTGAAAGGTATAGTCTTTGACCTCAATCAGTAAGTATTTCAAGTGCTCTTTGCTTCTAGCAAGCAAGATTTTATCATCTCCATATTTCAGAATGTTAATAAGTCTGTCTGCAATCCTGATGCCACATTCTTCTTCATGTAATCTGGCTTCTCAGATTATTTGCTCAATATATAGATTGAATAAATATAGTAAAAGGATATAACCCTGGCACACACCTTTCTGATTTTAAGCCTTCAGCAGCCCCTTGTTGTGTTTGAATGACTGTCTCTTGGTCTATGTATACTTTCCTCATGAGAACAATTAACCGTTTATGGAATACCCTTTCTTTGAAGTGTTCGCCATAATTTGTTACATTCTACATAGTTGAATACCTTTGCAAAGTCAATAAAGCACAAGTAAACCAAGAGTCCTGGTGCAGTGCTGTTGGATAAGCACTGTACTGCTAACCTTGAGAAAAAAAAAACTGACTCAAATACAAGACAAATGGTTTAGAGAAAGCACACTAAATAGCTGTCAATGTAGGTGGCATACCTACATATGAGCCCAACTAGACAATATAGGAAGAAATTGAAATATTTATCACTGTTCATTTCAACTCACATTTTAGAAACCAACTCCTTGGACTTGCCTAAACTGCTCTCCTCAGGGAGAATGAACTACTTTCTCAAATCTGTCTCCACTGGCTCCTGTGCAGCCTCCTGTTGTTCTTAATTGCGGTTGAGTCTATTCAAACTCATAGCAACCCTGTACAGGGTTTCCAAGGAGCGGCTGGTGGGTTTGAACCACTGACCTTGTAATTATCCTACAGCTCCACACCAGGACTCCCAGCACCTCTATATTTTACTTGACAAGTGTCTTTCTCTTCCTTCCATGGTTGCTAAGAGTTTGAACCAACTCAGCAACACTTAACAACAACAAATATCCTATTGTTGTTGTTGTTATGTGCCTTGGAGTCGGTTCCAACCCATAGCGACCCTGTACAGGATTTCCGGGGCTGTAATCTTTACAGGAGCAGAAGCCTCATCTTTCTCCCTTGGAACAGCTGGTAGTTTCGAACTGCTGACCTTAAGGTTCGCAGCCCGATTCATAACCACTATGTTACCAGAGCTCTATCTTAACACATAATAGGCTTTTAAAAGTGCATTTTAAATGGATGTAAGAATGGATGAATGAATGACAAACGCTACTTGGCAATGGATTAAAAGTCCAATTAAAGCTGTTCACAAATATCCCAACCAGGAACTGAAAACCATCAACCACCCCTGACTGGTCCTGCCTTCCCACTATCAAGAGGTAATAATTGAGCTTATAGCTTGACCAAAGAAACAAGCTGCACTAGGAAAAGTTTCTATGTGTAATCCCAGAACACCCTTTCAATAAAGAATGTCCAGCATTAGACTCAGGTGTCCTATGGCTGTAGAACACTATTATTTTGAAAGTAAGTCTGTACTTCTAATGTAATCTTTCTCAGGAAACATTTGTATATCATTGCTGGACACTGGCCAATCCATTTCCTACGACACATAGAAGCCAGATACATCCAATTCTTTGGCTGTTGAGATTGGCTACTTGGGGGAGAGTCAGTAACATTGTCAGAGACCTACCTGTTGCACACACTCATTTTCACATTTATCTTACTGGGATGATCTTGCTAGTTAAGGGAAAAGACAAGTAACCTGAAAACATAGGCTAAATCTCCAAACCTAAAATCTCCATCCTTCCAGTAGGTCAGGCTAAAAATCCTTCAAGTCATTCTTGACTCCTCTTTATCTCATGTCCCACACACAATCTCATGCCTAATGCAATAAGTCATTTGATTTCTTGGCTGATGCTCAGTCGTCAGAATTTTTGTTACTATTAAGGTATATAAATATATCTCTGTGAATAAATGTGCATACAATCTTGGAAGCATGTAATACTCTTATTACATGGTACTGTTCACATCATGTGTTTGAGTGCTTGCTGTGTACATGAAGCTTTAAACAGTTATCTCTGTAAAAGTGTGTGTTTAACACTCTACAACAAACTTGATTTAAGGAAGCTTTAAATAAATTTGTACAGAGAAAAATATATATACCCAGAATGTAACCATTCTTGCCACCTTTACCAATACCAGTCTAGCAGTAGGCACCATCATCTCTCACCTGGATCATTGAAATAGCTTCCTAACAGCTCCAGTCTTCTGCCCATGTTACCCAACAGCCTGTTCTCAGTAATGCAGCAAAAATGATCCTTTTAAATCAAATCATAACCTGCTTCTGCTCAAAGTTCTCTAGTCCTTCCCACCTTACACAAGTACTCACAATGTCCTACAAGGCTCTGCATGAGTCCCTGTATTGTTTATTGTCTTCTACAGTTCCACAGCCCTTGACTCACTACAGTCTCAGTGTCCTCCTTCTTATACCTGGAAGTTCTTGTGCTTTTGTCTCATAGTCAACTGGAATTTTATTTTGAGTCTGTGAGAAATTCTCAAGATGGTCCATCTTCAGGAATAAAGGACACATGAGACTGCTGGGCTAGACATAGGCTGTTGATTCACACCCAAGGATATGTAAGCAGAATGAATTGGGGGAAGGGAGGGGGAAAATCTGTTCTAGGACTAGGAACTTTTAATAAGAATACAGTCATTAAGACCATGTGGAACTGGGGGAAGGTAAAATGGGATATTCGGTGTAACACTCCATTGTTGTTGTTAAGTGCTGTTGAGTTGATCTGACCCATAGTGACCCTGTATAGGGTTTCCAAGGAGCAGCTGGTGAGCTTGAACCACCGACATTACAGTTCAAAGGACTTTGCAGTCTGGCACATTAGCTCCCAACGCCACACCAGGACTCCATAAAAACTCCATTTGTTGTTGCTAGGTACCATCGAGTCAGTATTAGCTCATAGCGACCTTATGCACAACAGAATGAAATACTGCCAGATCCTGGGCCTAGCTCAGTATTGTTGCCACGCTTGAGCCCATTGATGCTGCAACTTTGCCAATCCATCTCGCTGAGGGTCTTCCTCTTTTTCTCTGACCCTCCACTTTACCAAACATGATAGCCTTCTCCAGCAACTGGTCCCTCCTGACAATAAGTTCAAAGTCTGAGAGATGAAGTTTGGCCATCCTGACCTCCAAGGTACCCAGCAAAATGGAAGCTGGAGGAGGAGCTTTTTCAAGAATAAAACTATTTATGGGCTGGCCATGCGGCGCATCTGCCCATGTCTACTGGGCTGAGTGTCCAATTTTACAAAATCGAATAAAGAAAAACTCACTGTTGCTAAAGTGAGTAGAGATTGGATTACTTGAACATTTGTTGGTATTGACAACGTTTCTCACAAACAGAATAAGAGACAAATTAAATAGAGCTTTGACTTTATGACAGAGAACCTATGGCCCCATATATTCACAAAGGTCACAGACCCAGGATTTTCTCCAAGCAAAAGCCTTCTGTGCTTTTCCAATGTATATCATGGTTAAAGATCAAATCCCGAATCTATCCTGTCACAGAATTATGCCTGGGTCTCTATGTACAAGTATGTGTACCCTGGGAAGTGGACTTGACTTGTTAACCAAATGAACATGCAAATGATGGTCTATAAAAGGAGCACTTGGAAATATATCTGAATAAGGCACAGGGCTTAATTTTAGCAACCTTTCTGCTTGACAGTTCTCCAAACTTTTCTAGCTCAGCTTCACTAACAAGAGTGTATTGACTGTTTATTACCTAAGCTGCACACTAGCATAGAACAGTTTGAGCTTGGAAAATGCCCAACGCAAGACTGGAAAGACAGAATTCAAGGGTAGAGCAAATCATTATAGAAATGTTTTATTAATCAAATATATTTACATTTGTTTGTCACTTATCCTTAAATGTGTGTCTGCTTTTCATTTAGTTACATGAGATCCTGATAGACTCTAGCACAAGAATAGAACTGCATGCATGATGTAACTGGTCCTTTGCAATTGTTTTTAAAGCTGTGAGTTTAATAAAGTTAAAAAAAATGTAAGCAAATTGTTTATCATTCTAATTGCAGGGTAATTATCTTACTATATCTTACTGTATCAGTGGTCCCTCCAGCAAACTGTCCACATGTTACCACCCACAGAGAGCTTCACCCTCATGATCTAGACTGACTTGTTTAAAACTTCCAAACTTTAAAAAGCAAAACTAACATTGAGCACTAATCCTAATTACTTTATTTGGTGAGAAATTGGAGAAAGCCATATTTCTATACCAATGGTAAACATGTATAGTAAATTTTAAATAAGCATATTAAGTAAATTTATACAATTTACTGATAGCATCTAAATATCACACTTATATTAGCATACTAAAAAGCTGAGTGTCTTTCTCTTGCTTAACAAAATAAGTTGGGAACTTCAGGTTTTCAAATAATTTTGCTGCTTTACCACATAATTTTCTTTAATATCTGAGTCACTTACTTTTACCTTAACATTTATACCATGGGAAACCTTTTTCAAAAAATATTGTATTGAGCTTCCCAGGAGAAGAATTTTGCCTCTATTTTTGCCATTTGATTTTCTGTAATTTGAAATAAATGACTGTAGTGTACTTCATTGTTCAGAAGATTGATTCTTTTTTAGGCGCTGTAACTTGGCAGGTATTTGGTCTAAAATGACTTCTCTCCACGGCATGGTGATCACCTGCTGTGGCAGTCTTTAAACACACACAAACACACACGAAAGAGTTCTGCTATAGAAATAAATCTCCCATTTATTGAAGTTTATATCAAGATTATTTCAATCAGAATTGATATTTTAAAGCAAAAGAATAAGTGAAAGTATATCTGAGTAAATAAATATTGAAAATGGATCTGTATTTATATCAATCTGTATTTCACATCTGTTCCTTTATCGTACTGTCGTGGATTAGATACTGCTGTAATGCTGGAAGCTAGGCTACCACTCTTTCTGGTACCAGCAGGCTCACTCATGGTGGATGGATTTCAGCAGAACTTCCAACTAAGAAAGACTGGAAAGAAAGACCTGGCAATCTGCTAGTGAAAAGAATTGGCCAGTAAAACAATCGGCCTTATGAATAGCAGCAGAACATTTTCTGATATAGTGTTGGAAGATGTGCCCCTCAGGATAAAAGGCACTCAAAACACGACAGAGGAATGACTGCCTCCTCAAAGTAGAGTCAATGATGGAGGAGTAAAGTTCTCAAGACCTTCAGTTGCTGCTGTGGCATGGCTCAAATTGAAAAGGAACAGCTGCAAACTGTTAAAAAAAAAAAAAAATCAGAATGTGGAATGTATGAAGTACGAATAAAGAAAAATTGGAAGTTGTCAAATGAAATGATATCTGTTGCAGACCGTGTAAGACTAGTCAGAGGTTCGAGGCCCTCTAGGGCCGAGTGTAACAAATGAGGCCACTGGCAGTTAATGGCAAATTGCTTTCATA